>NC_053025.1:452254672-452383856 GCF_003073215.2 Triticum urartu | reverse complement strand
GATCTCACCCACATCATCATTAGGCATGCAGCCGCCTTGATAGACAACATGCGCAGAAGGAGTAGAGGCGACTGGGGACGCACCACATCGTGGGCACTCCATACGTGCTCGTGTGCATGCAGCGTGCGTGCTTTTCCATCGGTGCTAGCTCTAAGGCCGAGGGCGGTTGTCTTCGTCTCCGACTAGTCATTGAGTAACGAGGGCAAAGAGGCGCTGCAAGAGATGCGTAGGCGCCGTTGTGTGCGAGCTTCACTGTAGCACGACGAACCGGACGTCGCCGCAGATGTCGCACGCCTCCATGCAGCTGAGTGTGTGCACATGCATGTGTTATTCACGTGCATTTTGTTGCCGAGTGTGTGTGCATGCATGTGTTGTGTACGTGTGTTGTGTGCTCCATGCTGTGTGTGTATGTGCATGAGTTGGATCGGCATGAGTTAGTGCGTTGGCGTGTGTACATGCATCGTTGCATGCGTCCTGTACATGCATGGCTTCTTGCGTGGTTATCAATATAAACTAGTATAAAACATCTTCAACTTAGCATCCTGATGTATCGTATTTAGTGGTTAGCGAAGAGTTCATGTTCTTTTATTTGTTTATAGGTGGGCAGGCAGCAAAAAACAGGGGAAAACGTGCAAGGTTCCTTGCAAACGCTCCACCGCGAGGTTCCTTGCTCCTTCCCGATCATCGGGAACCTATGTTCTTAAACTCTTTTTTATTTGAGCTTTGTTCATCCTTTTGCCAACATGCGAGACATCTAGCATCAAGGTGCACATGTCATGCAAGAAAATGGAGATAATCAGATAAGCAGTGCGTAAGTGAGTTGTGCACTTCGATGGCACCTACTACTACGCAATATTTTTTCTCCTCGATGGCACGTGAATAGTGCATGTACTCAACGTCAGAGCACGGGATGGGGGGTAGCCATGACATGGTCAGCCCCCTTCTGGAGAGAGTACATACTAACTTTTGATGTGTACCATCAACTCGCAGAATGACAAGAAGGTTGCTTGCTACGCCTTCTCCCTCGCCAACGCGTGCGCAGTGGCTCGCATCACGAGGAGAAACTTTTGCTTGCAAGCGGTGGACGTGTTGCAGTTCATTTGGTGTCAGATTGCCAGAAGTACTACTGTAGTACCATCATTTTTGTTCAACTTCCGGAAGAGGTGAAGAGCCAAGCGCAATGTCACCTACTAACCTTAGGCTAGGCATAGTGGGAGTAACATAAGTAGGGGTACCTCCTTTTTTATTCTAGAAACAACCACACGCGAATATTGGACGGTAGCAGCACAACAACTAAATCAAAAAATCAAAACCAACCAATGAACTACTACTACTCGTTCGCTCAGTGTTCCTCGGCTTGCACCTCTTGCATCACGGTGGTCGAGCTTGGAGTCATTCATCTGGTACACGTGGCATCTCAGATCTGGACACAAGGTGACGTACACCGTCAAGGTCACGCTCAAGGGAGTCAGGGCAGATGCGACCTCTCACTGCGTCCGCCATTTGAAGCGGCGCGCTGGCCCAGGGCACCGTCCGCTGCACTGCCATCTGTAACTGCCTCCTCGCCGCATTCAAAAACCTACATTTAAAACCGTGTGGAATGCGAGAAACCAACTCCGGCCACACACGTCCATTCAGGAGCAGGACGCCGGCCAAGTTCCTCCTTCCACCATTTTGTCCACTCTTTCGGCGACATCCGATGAGCAGGAAGAGTAGTTCTCTGGCATAAAAGCCGTATGGGTGGCCCGTCGAGCCCGGCAGTTACGAGTGAGGCAGCTTGCTTCTCCACCTACCTCGCCTAGCCCGTCGGAGGCAGTTGCCGCACTAAGTCAGCGCGTGGTTCCGCAGACCGCCTCTCCAATACAACTCGAGGAATAGTGCCGACTTGCTCCACGCCGGCTTGTCGGGGAGCACGGCGGTACGGGCATGGTTGCTGCTCTCGACGCCGCCGTGTCGTACATCGGCTCTAGTGTCTACGACTGCGCCATCCGCCGTCGACGCACTCGTAGCCGCGACATGCAGGCAGAGAAAGAAGCCACTGCGGATGTCGACGAGGTGATGCGGCTACGTGGATGTCGATGAGGTGACGGGTAGCATGTCCCCGCCCGCCACCATCGTCGAGGAGAAGTAGAACACGGGAGGCCGCCGCCGATTGTATCCCATGAAGGCCACTGCCGAGGCAACGCCGGCGAATACAACCGGTGTCTTGCATGATTCTTCTTCTGCCAGATGATGGAGGAGGACAAAGAGATCGGGCGGTGACCATTTAGATTAGGTATTTTAATTCTATCAGGCTGATTGTAATGGGGGTATTATAAGTAGTATCATGCATGCCAACTAGTAGTAGGAAAATTTGATGAGGTGGCATAGAATTAAAAGAAGAAAGAGAGAGTTGAGTATCATATTATGATACCATATGTAATTAAGACCTCTTGCAATGCAAATGTACTTAGATGAGGTGCTAAGTGCATTAAATGGCTTAGCAACTCAAGTCTCCAATGCATAGTACTAGGTGCTTAGTTTGTTGTTGCTAAGCTTGCTTCATTTAATTAGCTATAGACTCAAATCTTCCTCAAAAATTTATGTTTACCATTGTATTAATTGCAATGCATGCATGCATAAAGTACATGCATTGGTCAATTTTCTCTTAATACCTGCATGCAATTATTTAATGCACCTTGAAATCTAAACTTGTGATGGGGAACAACCAAATTGATCCTTATAAAATGGAAAAACTAAGATTTTTAGATAAGCCCTATAAACCGGAAAGGAGGGAGTAGTAACATAGACTAGTGTCATATGCATGAAACTACTACTCCCTTTGTTCCTAAATATAAGTCTTTCTAGAGATTTCACTATGGACTACATACGAATGTATATAGACATAGTTTAGAGTGTAGGTTCACTCATTTTGCTCCGTATGTAGTCTCTTGTTGCAATATCTAAAAAGACATATATTTAGGAACAGAGGGAGTAGTGAGTATGGGAGCACATGATATTTCCCCGTCCGGACCGATCCCAAGTTGGATTCTCACCGTCTTGGCCCAAGAAAAACCCCTCCCTCCTCCCGCCACGCGCACTTCCCGCCCGGCGCCTGATACGTTTCCAACGTATCTATAATTTTTGATTGCTCCATGCTATTATATTATCTATTTTGTATGTTAATGGGATTTATTTTACACTTTTATATCATTTTTGGGACTAACCTACTAATCGGAGGCCCAGCCCAAATTGCTGTTTTTTTGCCTATTTTAGGGTTTCGAAGAAAAGGAATATCAAACGGAGTCCAAACGGAATGAAACCTTCGGGAACGTGATTTTCTCAACAAACGTGATCCAGGAGACTTGGAGTGGTCGTCAAGAAACAACGTGATTTTCTCAACAAACGTGATCCAGGAGACTTGGAGCGCGCCTACCCCCCTGGGCGCGCCCTCCACCCTCGTGGGCCCTCTGTTGCTCCACCGACGTACTTCTTCCTCCTATATATATGCACGTACCCCGCAAACATCCAGGAGCACCACGAAAACCTAATTCCACCGCCGCAACCTTCTGTACCTGAGAGATCCCATCTCGGGGCCTTTTCTGGAGCTCCGCCGGAGGGGGCATTGATCACGGAGGGACTCTACATCAACTCCATGGCATCTCCGGTGATGTGTGAGTAGTTTACTTCAGACCTACAGGTCCATAGTTATTAGCTAGATGGCTTCTTCTATATCTTTGGATCTAAATACAAAGTCCTCCTTGATTCTCTTGGAGATCTATTCGATGTAATCTTCTTTTGCAGTGTGTTTGTCGAGATCCAATGAATTGTGGGTTTATGATCCAGATTATCTATGAACAATATTTGATTCTCCACTGAATTATTTTATGTATGATTGGTTTATCTTTGCAAGTCTCTTCGAATTATCAGTTTGGTTTGGCCTACTAGATTGATCTTTCTTGAAATGGGAGAAGTGCTTAGCTTTGGGTTCAATCTTGCGGTGCTCAATCCTAGTGACAAAAAGGGAACCGACACGTATTGTATTGTTGCCATCGAGGATAAAAATATGGTGTCTATATCGTATTACATGAGTTTATCCCTCTACATCATGTCATCTTCCTTAAAGCATTACTCTGTTCTTATGAACTTAATACTCTAGATGCATGTTGGATAGCGGTCAATGTGTGGAGTAATAGTAGTAGATGCAGAATCGTTTCGGTCTAATTGTCTCAGACGTGATGCCTATATACATGATGATACCTAGATATTCTCATAACTATGCTCAATTCTATCAATTGCCCGACAGTAATTCATTTACCCACCGTAATACTTATGATCTTGAGAGAAGCCACTAGTGAAACCTATGGCCCCTGGGTCTATCTTCCATCATATTAATCTTCCAACACTTAGTTATTTCCTTTGCCGTTTATTTTACTTTGCATCTTTATTTCTCTTTATCATAAAAATACCAAAAGTATTATCTTATCATATCTATCTGATCTCACTCTCGTAAGTGACCATGAAGGGCTTGACAACCCCTTTATCACGTTGGTTGCGAGGTTCTTATTTGTTTGTGTAGGTGTGTGGGACTTGAGCATGATCTCCTACTGGATTGATACCTTGGTTCTCAAAAACTGAGGGAAATACTTACGCTACTTTGCTGTATCACCCTTTCCTCTTCAAGGGAAAACCAACACAGTGCTCAAGAGGTAGCAAGAAGGATTTCTGGCGCCGTTGCCAGGGAGATTCACACCAAGTCAAGTCAAGATTTGACTCCCAACAACGAGTCATTTCAGGTGTCGTTGCCAAGTCAAGACATACCAAGTACCCATCACAAACTCTTATCCCTCGCATTACATTATTTGCCATTTGCCTCTCGTTTTCCTCTCCCCCACTTCACCCTTGCCGATTTATTCACCATCTCTTCTTCACTCTCCTTTCTTTCGCCATGTCGGAATCAAAAAGGGTTGGGGGTTCTCTCCCGAGTTTTAGTACTTTTGACAATCCTTCTATTCTCTCTAAACTCATAAAAAATGATGCTATGGAAAGACCTACTGAAGTTATCAATGAGAATCTTAATAATTTTGACGAAGATGATTCCAGAATTTTTCGTTATTTACTCGATGAATCTTTGAAAGATTCTTGGGATAGACTATTAAGGATCCGGGCCAGCTATGTGCCCCAATACCAAATTGAAATTTACTTAAAGATCTTTTATGTTTCCCTACCTTCTTCATTTAAGCATGTCCTAGATTTTATTTTTGAAGAAGGTTTTCTTGAAGGGGATGCCGTAGATACTTATGAAAAGATGAAAACCATATTTGGGCACCCCATGAATGAGAAGGTTGAATCCACATCTCTTTTGCTCTCCTACCAAAATGAATCTATCAAAGAGATGAAAGCTAGCTTAGATGCAAATTTCCGTAAAATGCTTACTCTTTCTTCTACCATTAACAACCATGTGCTTTATCAAAATAGAAATATTAATTCCATATATAATAAGTTTGTTCTTTTCTTCCCTAAACCAAAGATGGCAATACCTAGATCTATCTTCGCTTTTATGCCTAGCTACGGGCGTTAAACGATAGCGCTTGTTGGGAGGCAACCCAATTTTATTTTTATTACTTGCTTTTTGCTCCTGTTTATTAATAAATAATTTATATAGCCTCTGTTTTGGTTGTATTTTTTGTTTTTAATTAGTGTTTGTGCCAAGTAGAACCGTTGGGAAGACTTGGGGAAAGTCTTTTTGATCTTGCTGTAAAAAACAGAAACTTTAGCGCTCACGAGAACTGCTGCCATTTTTATTTGGAAAGTGCTATTTAGTTAATTATTTTTTAATATTATTAATAGATAAATTCCTCACGTCCAGCAGTTTATTTTATAATTTTTAGGGTTCCAAAAGTTGCGTTAGCTACAGATGACTACAGACTGTTCTGTTTTTGACAGATTCTGTTTTTCTTTTGTTGTTTGCTTATTTTGATGAATCTATGGCTAGTAAAAGAGTTTATAAACCATAGAGAAGTTGGAATAAAGTAGATTTAACACCAATATAAATAAAGAATGAGTTCATTACAGTACCTTGAAGTGGTGTTTTGTTTTCTTTCGCTAACGGAGCTCACGAGATTTTCTATTTTGAGTTTTGTGTTGTGAAGTTTTCAAGTTTTGGGTAAAGATTTGATGGATTATGGAACAAAGAGTGGAAAGAGCCTAAGCTTGGGGATGCCCATGGCACCCCAAGGTAAAATTCAAGGAAATCAAAAAGCCTAAGCTTGGGGATGCCCCGGAAGGCATCCCCTCTTTCGTCTTCGTCTATCGGTAACTTTACTTGGAGCTATATTTTTATTCACCACATGATATGTGTTTTTCTTGGAGCGTCTTGTATGATTTGAGTATTTGCCTTTTAGTTTACCAAAATAATCCTTGATGTACACACCTTTTGAGAGAGACTCACATGATTTGAAATTTATTAGAATACTCTATGTGCTTCACTTATATCTTTTGAGGTATATAGTTTTTGCTCTAGTGCTTCACTTATATCTCTTAGAGCACGGTGGTGGATTTGTTTTATAGAAAGTATTGTTATCTCATGCTTCACTTATATTCTTTTGAGAGTCCTTTAGAACAACATGGAAACTTGCTATAATATAAAAACTTTCATAGAAGTGCATTGAATACTATGAGAAGTTTGATACTTGATAATTGTTTTGAGATATGGAGATGGTGATATTAGAGTCATGCTAGTTGAGTAGTTGTGAATTTGAGAAATACTTGTGTTGAAGTTTGTGATTCCCATAGCATGCACGTATGGTGAACCATTATGTGATGAAGTCGGAGCATGATTTATTTATTGATTGTCTTCCTTATGAGTGGCGGCCGGGGACGAGCGATGGTCTTTTCCTACCAATCTATCCCCCTAGGAGCATGCGCGTAATACTTTGTTTCGATAACCAATAGATTTTTGCAATAAGTATGTGATTTGTTTATGACTAATGTTGAGTCCATGGATTATACACACTCTCACCCTTCCACCATTGCTAGCCTTTCTAGTATCGCGCAACTTTCGCCGGTACCATAAACCCACCATATACCTCCTCAAAACAGCCACCATACCTACCTATTATGGCATTTCCATAGCCATTCCGAGATATATTGCCATGCAACTGTCCACCATTCCGTTATTATGACACGCTTCATCATTGTCATATTGCTTGCATGATCATGTAGTTTACATCGTATTTGTGGCAAAGCCGCCGTTCATAATTCTTCATACATGTCACTCATGCATCATTGCACATCCCGGTACACCACCGGAGGCATTCACATAAAGTCATATTTTTTTCTAAGTATATTGAGTTGTAATTCTTGAGTTGTAAGTAAATAAAGTGTGATGATCATCATTATTAGAGCATTGTCCCAAGTGAGGAAAGGATGATGGAGACTATGATTCTCCCACAAGTCGGAATGAGACTCCGGACAAAAAAAGAGAAAAGAGGCCAAAAAAAAGAAGGCCCAAATAAAAAACTGAGAGAAAAAGAGAGAAGGGACAATGCTACTATCCTTTTTCCACACTTGTGCTTCAAAGTAGCACCATGTTCTTCATATAGAGAGTCTCCTATGATATCACTTTCATATACTAGTGGGAATTTTTCATTATAGAACTTGCCTTGTATATTCCAATGGTGGGCTTCCTCAAAATGCCCTAGGTCTTTGTGAGCAAGCAAGTTGGATGCACACCGACTTAGTTTCTTTTATTGAGCTTTCATATACTTATAGCTCTAGTGCATCCGTTGCATGGCAATCCCTACTCACTCACATTGATATCTATTGATGGGCATCTCCATAGTCCGTTGATACGCCTAGTTGATGTGAGACTATCTTCTCCTTTTTGTCTTCTCCACAACCACCATTCTATTCCACCATAGTACTATATCCATGGCTGACGCTCATATATTGCGTGAAGATTGAAAAAGTTTGAGAACATCAAAAGTATGAAACAATTGCTTGGCTTGTCATCGGGGTTGTGCATGATTTAAATATTTTTTTGGTGAAGATAGAGCATAGCCATACTATATGATTTTTTAGGGATAACTTTCTTTGGCCATGTTATTTTGAGAAGACATAATTTCTTAGTTAGTATACATGAAGTATTATTATTTCTATGTCAATATTAAACTTTTATCTTGAATCTTTTGGATCCGAACATTCATGCCACAATAAAGAAAAATTACATTGAAATATGTTAGAAAGCATTCCACATCAAAAATTCTTCTTTTATCATTTACCTACTCGAGGACGAGCAGGAATTAAGCTTGGGGATGCTTGATATGTCTCCAACGTATCTATAATTTTTGATTGCTCCATGCTATTATATTATCTATTTTGGATGTTAATGGGCTTTATTTTGCACTTTTATATCATTTTTGGGACTAACCTACTAATCAGAGGCCCAGCCCAAATTGCTGTTTTTTTGCCTATTTTAGGGTTTCAAAGAAAAGGAATATCAAACGGAGTCCAAACGGAATGAAACCTTCAGGAACGTGATTTTCTCAACAAACGTGATCCAGGAGACTTGGAGTGGCCGTCAAGAAACAACGGAGGAAGGCACGAGACAGGGGGGCGCGCCTACCCCCCTGGGCGCGCCCTCCACCCTCGTGGGCCCTCCGTTGCTCCACCGACGTACTTCTTCCTCCTATATATATCCACGTACCCCCCAAACATCCAGGAGCACCACGAAAACCTAATTCCACCGCCGCAACCTTCTGTACCCGAGAGATCCCATCTCGGGGCCTTTTCCGGAGATCCGCCGGAGGGGCATTGATCACGGAGGGCCTCTACATCAACTCCATGGCATCTCCGGTGATGTGTGAGTAGTTTACTTCAGACCTACGGGTCCATAGTTTTTAGCTAGATGGCTTCTTCTCTCGCTTTGGATCTCAATACAAAGTTCTTCTCGATTCTCTTGGAGATCTATTCGATGTAATCTTCTTTTGCGTTGTGTTTGTCGAGATCCGATGAATTGTGGGTTTATGATCCAGATTATCTATGAACAATATTTGATTCTCCTCTGAATTCTTTTATGTATGATTGGTTTGTCTTTGCAAGTCTCTTCGAATTATCAATTTGGTTTGGCCTACTAGATTGATCTTTCTTGCAATGGGAGAAGTGCTGAGCTGTGGGTTCAATCTTGCGGTGCTCGATCCCAGTGACAAAAGGGAACCGACACGTATTGTATTGTTGCCATCGAGGATAAAAATATGGGGTTTATATCATATTGCATGAGTTTATCCCTCTACATCATGTCATCTTCCTTAAATCATTACTCTATTCTTATGAACTTAATACTCTAGATGCATGCTGGATAGCGGTCGATGTGTGGAGTAATAGTAGTAGATGCAGAATCGTTTCGGTCTACTTGTCCTGGACGTGATGCCTATATACATGATCATACCTAGATATTCTCATAACTATGCTCAATTCTATCAATTTCCCGACGGTAATTCATTTACCCACCATAATACTTATGCTCTTGAGAGAAGCCATTAGTGAAACCTATGGCCTCCGGCTCTATCTTCCATCATATTAATCTTCCAACACTTAGTTATTTCCTTTGCCGTTTATTTTACTTTGCATCTTTATTTCTGTTTATCATAAAAATACCAAAAAATTTATCTTATCATATCTATCAGGTCTTACTCTCGTAAGTGACCGTGAAGGGCTTGACAACCCCTTTATCGAATTGGTTGCGAGGTTCTTATTTGTTGGAGGTGCGTGAGACTTGAGCATGATATCCTACTGGATTGATACATTGGTACTCAAAAACTGAGGGAAATACTTACGCTACTTTGCGGCATCACCCTTTCCTCTTCAAGGGAAAACCAACGCAGTGCTAAAGAGGTAGCAGCGCCAGCTGAGCCCGCCACTCCACATTGATGGCAAGTCAGGGCGACGCGACGTCTCACTGTTTTCGCGTTGAAGCGGCGCGCCGACCGAGGGCACCGCCCGCTGCACGCCCATCATTTAAGACTACACAGTGGAGAGTAGCTTTAGAGAAAGTACTACAATTAGATGACATAAGGATTTAAATATAGTATTCATGCTTAGTTGAAGGAGAGACAAGAGGAGAGAGAAGAGAAGCAGGTTGTAAACTTGTAGCCGGTTGTAGCAGGAGCTCCAACATACTCTGTGAGACAAAAGGTGGGGCAATTATTAATGATATACTCCCTCCGTTCCTAAATATAAGTCTTTCTAGATATTCCAACAAGTGACTACATACGGAGCAAAATGAGTAAATCTATACTCTAAAATATGTCTACATACATCCGTATGTTGTAGTCCATTTGAAATGTCTAAAAAGACTTATATTTAGGAATGGAGGGAGTAGTATTATACTAAAGGGACTAACTATTGTACTAGCAGGCTATAGGTTGGTTCTAGATGATGTGTCAACTTCATATAGCCGGATGTTGGCTATAATATTAACCATGCTCTAAGTGTTGTGTGAGTGGGACTAAAGTTTAGTCTCATACTGCTAGGTGAGTGTGAGTTGCACCACTTTATAATGTGATCTATTCTAGCATTTGCATGAGCATGATAATAGGAAACCTACACGCGCGCTCTTCGGGAATGAGCCTGTCCAAGGACAAAAGCTATCCACATGGTCTATATTTTTGTTGGTCGGAAAATTTATTAAGTCATTAATTAATAATTAACAAACGCACTGATTACTCAGCCGTTTCTGATTCTTTTGGATAGTGGGGCTATTATTGACTTGGACGTGGGGTTTGGGACAAAGGCCTACTGTTATACTTGGTCTTAACTCGCACGACCGACCTGATAGGCTCTACCCTAGCCGCCACTGTATCATATGGTTTCGCACCATTCTAGTTCTTAGCGCCGCCACGCAATTCTTTTCCAGCCCTCCTTCTGGCGTGCACCACAAGAAGGGACGACAGTCCTCCGAACCCCGCCTTTCATGATCATGTACGGGAGAGGGGCGATCAGGTTTTTGGGGAGCACACTCCTGTGACTGCTGCCAGCGATGACTTCCTCGATGACAACCTTCTTCCCCAACCTCGGTAACCTCTTCATCAACGACATGAGTGACAACATCAACCACAGTGGTTCTGCTCCCGCTGTACAGTATGTGATTCTATCCTCCTGGTTTAGTCTGCATCATTACTTTGATCTTTGCAATTGTCGTCATGATCTATTTACTATTGATTGGGATTAAATCTCATAGTAAATTGCTCATATATTCAACAATCCAATCCAAAAACCTGATTATAGGCAATTTACTCTGAGTGGTTTTGTTGTGCTTTTGAAGCCACCTACTTTTAAGGGGGTGCAATATAAAAGGTGGTGCACAAGAGCAGTATATTGGTTTCAGATCATGTACTATTATGACGCCACTAAGGGTAAGCCTGAGGGCGATCTTAATCCTACATGGCAGGAAGCCTTTGAGAGCATGGATACCCTCTTCAAAGTCGCCCTGCTGAGTGTTCTTGACGATTCCATTGTGGATTCATTTATGTCGTTTGACAGCGGCAAAGACATGTGGGTTGCACTCGAGGCCATGTTTGGGGCCTCGGGCGCTGGCAACGAGTTGTACGTCATGGAGCAATTCTGTGACTACAAGATGACTGATGAGCACTCTGTTGTTCAGCAGACTCATGAGATAGAGTCACTCGCTAAGGAACTTGAGTACTTTAAGTGTGTGTTGCCAGACAAATTTGTTGATGGGACCATCATTGCCAAGCTTCCACCTTCGTCGAACGATTTTGCTACTTCTCTGAAAAACAAGAGGCATGAGTTTTCCGTTTTGGATCTCATTAGCACTCTTGAATTTGAAGAGAAGGTGAGAGCAAAAGACACACGTGCTCAGGTCGCTGAGGGAGCTTCTAGTGCCCACATGGTACACGAGAAGAACTTCCATCCCAACTAGCCCCAAAACAACAAGAACAAATCCCAGGGGAAAGGGAAGTTTGATGCAAAGAACAAGCCATCACATTCTACCAACTTCAAGAAGAATTCTCATAACGAGAATGGATACAAACCTCAATTTTGGTAGCACCGCACAAAATTTATATGGCTGCATCTACCTGCTGTCAGCTAACCTCATGGTGCTCCAGGTATTCCTACATTCGTAACTAGGTACAATGACCACCGCAAGATGAAATAAGCTTATTCCTACATTGACTTGTTGATTGCAGTGCGAAACGATCCTGTCATGTGTGGAGTAGCAAACAAGCGGTGCAACCGAAGGTGGAAATCAACCAAGGACTTATGAAATTATATATAATCTTGCTCAGGTAGGTCAGTATCCCCTTCATCCAGATGATCGTGTTTTGTCATGCCGAGCTATTGATATGTGCTACTGTTTTGAAACACCATTTAAGTATAGCTATTGGTTTCCTATCTTTTCAGATTCAGGACAATGAAGATGATTTCAGGGGAACTGCACAATATGGACTCATGTTGAGTCATCTCTATTGCCTCATGTGTTTGCTGCAAATGTGTCAGCATCAATTGCAAGATGAGGCAGCTAGCTAGCTGTGGTGTTGCCAACATGCTCAAAGTTCTCGCCACATTGAGAAGAAACAAGCATGCCCAGGAAATTAATGTTGCACAGAGAGGCCCTTTGCTCAGAGAAGCATCGACCGATTTTCTTTATTTCCACACCTTGTCACAGCTTTGTATTGGTTATAGTATGGTGAATCATTGAGATGCATAAACATGCTGAACTTTTGTTGTTATGAATGTTAGTATGCATACCGTATCTTCTGAATCTTAGTTTAATGTGAATGTTGACTAGCCTGTGAACCTTTACAATCTAGTAAGTATATTGTAGGCCTGTTATTTGACACCTCGCTTTGCCGTGATACGCGACCAGTGTGAGTGTCTGCATCTAGTACCGCATCCTCTAATGTGGTGGATGCCAAGTTGAAAAAGGTTACCAATGAGTAGCCATAAGCTGCAGGCGTCTTTTTTTCTTTCGAATGGGCAATAAGCTGGAGACTGTCTCGGGCTGGCTCTAGTGTTAAGGCCCTCCAGTACACAGGCATCCGACTGGGACGATACAAAAGCCTATCCATCTTAAAGCCCATTTGTTTTTGTTTTTTGCAAGGAGAAGCCCATATTTCTTGAAGAGGGGGCGATCCTAGAAAAACCCTCCTTCCTCCTCGCTTCCACTTATACTACAGCTCGCTGGACTCTCCCGCTTCCATCGCCCCCAATTCCACCCGCTCCCCATCTTCCTCGTCCAGAAAACCTCCGCTCACCTTCTTCCTCACTCGTACAGAAAATGCCTGCTCCTCTTCTTCCACTCCTATAGAAAACCCCAGCCCTCCTTATTCCCCGCTCGCACTGCCAGTAGGCTCGTCTGTGGCTACTCTGCTCAAACCCGTGAGCTCGGCGCGGCGCCCACAAGGAAAATGGAGTCGGCTGGCCCCAGCGCCAAGAAGATGAGGCTCCCGCCGGCGACGATGCCGGTTGTAGATCCCACACCCGGCAACGCAGGGAGAAGCGGCGAGCCCCCCCGGATCTAAGGAACCGGTAGAATCTCCGGTGGACCGCATCAGCGATCTCCCGGACGTCATCCTTGAGGAGATCATCTCGCTTCTCCCCACCAAGGATTGCTGCCGCACACAAGTCCTCTCAACTCGGTGGCGTCCTCTATGGCGCACCGCGCCCCTCAATCTCGACTATCGTCAGATATCTGTCCTTCCTGAATTTGATCTCCTCAGAGCCATCGTCTCCTCTCACCAGAAGGGCCCCATTCAACGCCTCTGCAGCCTGACACGCTGCCTGTTGTCCATACCTACACAGTGGACACTTGGCTGACATCCCCTGAATTCAAAAAAACTCTAGCAGTTTGAGTTCTATCATTACCACGAAAGTTCCATACCACAAACACACCAAGAATTCATGCCCACACCACCATTGTCCATCTCGCGGTTTTCCTCCTCTCTCCACACTGCCACCTTTGCCCGGTGCCATCTACCAGACGATCTGGTACAAATGCTTTGACTCCCACTACTAAAAAACTTTTGCTTGTGGTGGTTTATCTGTCGGAGGCCTCACTACACAGCATCATCCACTCCAGTTGCCCTGCCCTGGAGCGCTTGCTGATTGTTTTGGGAATAGAAATCCCTATCAGTTGTCTCCAAATAAAGTTGCCTCACCTTAAAAGCATTGGAATTTGTTTTAAAGGACAACAGCTCATCATCGAAGATGCCCCTTCACTTCAAAGGTTTCTCCTTGATTACTTTTATAGACCTTTGCAAATAACTATCGTCTTTGCGCCCAAACTGGAGACCTTGGGTCTAATTAGTGCTCCGTTTGATGATCACAACAAGTTGCTGTTTGGCTCCTCACTTTTTCAAGTACCGTATATTATCATCTACACATTTGTAATCATAAGCTGCATTTTTCATTTGTGCGCATAAATTTTATATCATCTTGGACTACAGTTTGGGTACTAATATTATGTTATATGCTCAATGAAGAGTTCATCCATGGATAGCCTATCAATGCTGCTGGATTCTGTCAAGATCTTATATATCGAAATGTATAGTTATGATCTGAACATAATTATTGGCTTGCTGCGATGCTTTCGGTCTCTAGAGAGTTTATATATAAAGGTGATGATTTCATGCACATTGAAAGGCTGTATGTATTGTACTATAATTAACCATTCAGCTGTCGCTCTTTCGACATACTCTTTTTTCAGAACTTAACTGTTTTCAATCTTCATGTCTACTTAGGTACTGCGACCACATGGAGAAAAATGTATAACCAATCGGTGGCCTAATAAGCACCATGCCTTTCTCAGTTCTCATGACATTCGTTTGAGGACAATGACGATGGAAGGATATGCATCCAACCAGGCAAATAGAAGCTTTGTCACATTCTTCCTATTGAATGCGAGGTTACTATTGTCCATGAGGCTTAAGTTTTACCACAAGAGATTTCTCACAGATGGACATGTTGAACAGCAAAAAAAGAAGTTTTAGGTGGACAAATGGGCTTCTGAACGTGCTCGGCTTCTATTTACAACAAGTTGTAGTCATGCTGAAATAATATTTTTTGCACAAGATGTTGATTTTATGGATCAGACTGATCCATTTGTTTGTGACTGCGAAAAAGAGTGGTTGGGTTAGATGTTACTGCCATGTTCAATCTGGGTTTTGTCTAAAAATTTGATGAACAATTAATCCTTGGGCTTTTTGTACCGTTTGTAAGCTTGAGTTGCATGTTGTTGCCCTTGTACTCCCCTCCACCTGCCACTACATTGCTGCATCCTCCACGGCTCTTGTTCGTTCCTGTCTGAGGCCTCGCCATCGTTCTCCGCCTTGGTTCGCTCGCTGTGCCTACCGCCGTCTGGCGTTTTCAACATGGTCAACAACCAAGAGGAATCAGGAGATGACTATACATGGAGAGGCTGACAGTAGGGACCCACCAGGGTCATTGCATTACGCAAGCAGGTGCCTTGTTATTACAAGCCAAAAAAATACTTCCTCCTAATTGTTTGAGAACTAGGTCACACGCCATTGCCAATGTAGTCAATAAACGAGAAAATTACACAACGAGCAGATAACACCAGGGACCCAATAGCTCGCCCAGTTGTTTTTTAGTTTCAGAGACGGAGCTCAACTGCGCGCTGTGTGGGGGTTGTGGCCCGTCTAGCCCACGCTCACGCTTTTATTTAAGCACATGACGAGCCTAGTTGATATCTTTTTTCTTTCTGAAAATGGCTAGCCCAGTTCTCTTTTACATTAAAATATCATTTTTCTGGATTTCTCTACTCTCTACTCTTATAAAAACCAAAGCCAACTGGCTATTACATTAAAATACCGTCTTTTCTCCCACAAGATAAACTACTCATACAAATGCATCTTCATGTTCCGTGCAACACACGGGCATCTTGCTAGTTAAGATTTTAAATTTCATTCATTTTTTGCGGATAATTGTTTTTGAAATAATTTTTAAAAAATTATTTTTAATGTGACTCAAAATTTCGTGATTAAAAGAGTTCAGATCCCACTGAAATATGCAAAATTTCATTGAATTTTTTAGCAGTGCCCAGAATATATGGTCTGTAATGCTAATAAAAAGAATATGGGCTTCAAATATCCTTAAGAAGTAGCAAATGGGCTGTAAATTATTGAAAATAATGGAAAATGGGTTGTATGCTGTTTTCCACATATTTGGAGGCAGACTTCTGGGCCTACTAGGTTGACGATGACGCTGTCCTAATTTTTTTTGATGCGTACGCAAGGCTTTATCAACTTAGTCAACACAGAGCAGTGACTGTTGGATGTCCATCCAATGGCCGCCGTGCTTCTTCATTCTCTGATCTTCCTGCTCCAGCCTCCCAAACCAGCACCCGCGGGACTGCCTGCTCCCTCCTCCCGTGGCTGGCTGTGATGCCGCCAGGCCATCCCTCTACCCACCCGCACATCTTGTTATTTTCCGGCGACGTCAGCCTCACCCCGCAGCCGACCAGTTGATACGTCTCCAGTGTATCTATAATTTATGAAGTATTCATGCTATTATATTATCAACCTTGGATGTTTTATATGCATTTATATGCTATTTTATATGATTTTTGGGACTAACCTATTAACCTAGTGCCCAGTGCCAATTTATGTTTTTTCCTTGTTTTTGAGTTTTACAGAAAAGGAATACCAAACGGAGTCCAATTGACGTGCCAATTTTTGACGATTTTTGATGGACCAAAAGAAGACCCCGGAGTAAAAGAGTTGGGCCAGAAGAGTCTCGGGCCGTCCACGAGGGTGGGGGGCACGCCCACCCCCCGGGCGCGTGGGCTACCTCGTGGACGACTCGAGCATCTCCTTGACGTGAGACCAACGCCAAAATTTCCTATAAATACAGAAACCTCCAGAAAATAACCAAGATCGGAAGTTCCGCCGCCGCAAGCCTCTGTAGCCACGAGAAATCAATCTAGGCCCTCTCTGGCACCCTGCCGGAGGGGGCCATCATCACCGAAGGCTATGGAGGAGGATCCCGGAGGGGCCATCATCACCATGAAGGCCAAGGACTAGAGGGAGAACCTCTCCCCATCCAGGGGGAGGCCATGGAGGAGGAAGCACAAGGGGGAGAACCTATCCCCCTCTCTCTCGGTGGCACCGGAGTGCCACCGGGAGGGGAATCATTGTTGCGGTGATCGTCTTCATCAACATCACCGTCATCATCACCATCCTCATCTCTTTTACGGGTACACTCTCCCGCACCCCGCTGTAATCCCTACTTGAACATTGTGCTTTATGCCACATATTATGATCCAATGATGTGTTGCCATCCTATGATGTTTTGAGTAGATATCCTTTGTCTTTGGGTTGATTGATGATCTAGATTGGTATGAGTTGTATGTTTTACTTTGGTGTTGTCCTATTGTGCCCTCCGTGTCATGCAAGCGTGAGGGATTCCCG
This sequence comes from Triticum urartu, assembly GCF_003073215.2. Classification (NCBI taxonomy): domain Eukaryota; kingdom Viridiplantae; phylum Streptophyta; class Magnoliopsida; order Poales; family Poaceae; genus Triticum; species Triticum urartu. The sequence continues at coordinate 452,366,427 of NC_053025.1, read as the reverse complement.
CTGTAGGGTGTTGCAATATGTCCATGGTTTGCTTATTGTCTGTGTTGCATGAGTGACTGAAACACAAACACGGATAAGCGGGACATGGCATTTGGGAATTGTCGGGGATATACCCCGCGGTATGACCCGGCTGGAAGTATGACCCGGCCGGGCTTGGCGTTTTCATTGGTAACCCGCCGGAGTGGCGACTCACGAACCTGGTGACTCATGGATGGCCCTAACGGCGGGTCAGATAGAAGACTAGGCCCAAGGCCCAGAAGGCCGGTTCATGTTAATAGTGGGCCGGTTTACGAGGAAAGGTATAAGGAGTTTTCCCTTAAGGGGGCAGACTAGGATTCCACTTGTAATAGACTAATCCTAATCCTACTAGGACTAGTCATGTAACCTGCCCCTTCAACATATATAAGGAGGGGCAAGGCTCCCCAAAGAGGGGACAAGCAACAAGAAACAATCTCTAGGGCTAGAAACAAAGGGGGAGCCGGCTTATGCGACGACTCTCTCATGAGCATAATGAGATCTAACCACAAACATCATGTAGGGCTATTACCGGATGATGTTTCCTGGGGCCCGAAGCTGTCTAAATCCTTGTCTTGTGCGTTGATCCGCCCTTCATCTCTCGTCTCGATCAACCCCTCTCAAGCTATCACAAATATGCGCTGGCCTCACGACTAAGTCCTCACACTAGGACATCTGCCGTGACAATTTCACGACAGTTGGCGCCTACCGTGGGGCTCGTGCACGGCGATGATGAGTTCTTGGAGGGATCGATTTTAGGGTTCAAGAAGTACGTAATTGACTAGAGGAAGAAGATCTGAGGCGGAAGAATCAATGTCTCAATGGCAAACAGTCATACCGACAAGATACAAGATTTTGTGCAAAGTCAAAAGAAGTTAGGGTTACGATCTCTTCGTTACTACCATCCAACGATTCACCTGATCACTTTTTTGATCCTCCAGGATTGACTGAAGTTTTCTCCGAAGTCAGCGTTCTACCAGTCCACCTAGCCTGTAAGGATTTTTTTACAATCAGTGGCCGGGTCTGATTACTATGGCACAAGCATCGGTCCGATCCGCCATGTTTGCGTTGCTGCTGTATATATATAGTTTCAAGTCCCAAGGTTATTTTTTCTGACCGGCCACCGTCTCGTGACGAAAGACCCAAGCAAAGTACTAGTACCGCTTAAACTAGCACTCTGCCACGTGAAAGCCAACATCAACTATTCCTTTTTTGGGAAGAGGGCTAGTGCTACTCGAGTACTACTACATCAGATATATTTTGTCCTTGATTATTACATCCATCCGAGTCAGAAGAGATCATGGACTGCTAGAGAAAGACTCGGACGAGGATGGTCAAATTGACTATGACCCGGAAAACAGACTAGTAGGCAGCCTTGGCTATTCGCCGCCGAGTCGCAGCTATGGCCTTCCATCGCGGGCGTGACCCGGTCTCGAGCTGCCATCAGCACGCCCCGGCTCTGAGTCACCGACGCCCTCAAGTTACAGCCAAACCGCCGTCGTTTAAGTGCACGTCCGCGGAAAAGTCACCACTGCGGCTACGGTTGCCAGCCTCTTGAGCCGCCGGCCGCCGAGTCGTCGCCTGTGCCAGGACAGCCCGCCCTCACCGCGATCAGCCGCGGATTGCTCCTGCTGCTGCAAGCGGGCCCGTGGCCTCGGGTTTCTTCTACAAGTCACCATCAAACCGCCCAATGCTAATTAGTAGTGCGGACATGCCGGAACGGTTCCGGAGTAAGGACGCGAAGGCGAGGTCCTGGACGTGCGGCAGAGCCGGCACAGTGCCACGAGAAGCCGGAGGCGCGACGCGCGGTTCACAGCGAGGCCGAAGTAAACCGACGGAGCGGGTGGATGTGAGTCGGCGGAGGCGACTGAGCGGATGCAGCAGGAGGCGGAGGCGGCTCGCTGCAACAGTTTGCGGATGAGGAAATTTTACAGCAAGGTAAAGTGAGGCGAGTCGCCAGGAGGCCAGGTAGCTGTCGACGCAGGGTGGCTCTCCGGCGGCTCAACGCGGGAAGGAGGTAAGGCATGTATTCACTACTACGGCTGTCCTGCGCCGTCCCGGGTCTCCTGTTTGCTGGTCCGGTGCCGTTCCCACCTCTGTTGATCGTGGTCTTGCATGGCCGGCGCCCGTCCGAGTCGCCACTCCAGGTTGCCATGACCCGCCGACCTGCGCAGATCATCTTTCGGTCACAAAACATCAGGTGATATTCATCTAAAATTATTTTATTAGCGCATATTATTTTTGTCATAAAACAATCACTTTGGTATATACACTTTTATGTGCAGGACAATGATTCATCATAAAGATGGTATAATGCCGTACCCACGGGGTGTGCGTTAGCATCATCATGCAACGACATCTGCGATCGCTTACTGTTTAACAGATGGGCGCAAGCAGCCACCCCTGCGGTTCGGTCTACATCAACATAACACGGCTGATTCGCCTGTCCGTGCGGCTTACCGCTCCTGCGATTGACTTTCCCGTCCGCACCGGCTTACAACACCATGGCCGACTCATCCGTCTGCTCCCGCGGCCGGTTCAACCGTGATTGATTTCATCGTCACCGCAGTGATCATCAACTTCGTGGTGGATAAATATCAGGTGAAATCCATCCGGTATATTTTTATATTACATATTGCTTTCTTTTAAAGAGCAATTATTCTGGCTTGTAAGTTCTCCAATGCAGGACGAGGTTATTATATCATTGCACTGTTGAAGGACTCATACCGGTTTATATCACGGTCAAATATGGAGAGTCTCAAGCCAACTCCTCGAATAGTCTTAAGACTCGGGGGCTACAATGACATGACTCGGGAACTTCGGGTCATTGGAGGGAATGATAACCCGGTTCCGGAGGACACCGCCATATTGATGAAAATTTAAAGGCCGTCAGAAAATTGTCGGTTCAAAATAAAGATTCCGGTTTAAAATCCGGTTCAAGAGATATATCTCTCCAGCAAAGCTTTGAAGCTCTCAAATCCAATTCAAACATCCGGCTCAAGGTAAATTTATCTCTTACAAAGCTTTTAAGCTCTCAAATCCGGTTCAAACATCCGACTCAAGGACAATCTGTCTCCCACAAAGTTTTGAAGCTTTCAAATCCGGTTTAAAGTCCCGGTTCAAAAAGAATTAATCTCTCGCAAGATTCTAGTTCTCAGAAAAATTAAAGGTTGCCAAAGAGAACTTGCTGCCATGATGCGCGGTTCAAACATGGGTATCCTGCCTTACGGCTTACCTTATTATGGTCACTTGGGGGCTTCCTGCTCATCGAGCATAGCTGTCGGTGCCCTCTTGATCGGCGTGATGCCAAAATTTATATGGTCACTTGGGGGCTTCCTGTTCAAACATAGGTCGTATTCGAACCAAAGAGAACATAGCTATCGGTACCCTCTTGATCGACGCGATGCCAAAATTTATATGGTCACTTGGGGGCTTCCTGTTCAAACATAGGTTGTATTCGAACCAAAGAGAATATAGTTGTCGGTACCCTCTTGATCGGCACACTGCCAAACTCACTAGGGGGCTTCTTGATCGTATTCGAATCATAGCTTAACCCCTTTTGGGTCCGACTTGGATCATATTCGAATCAGGGTCGTTAAAAACCTCTCAAGGTCATTTGGGGGCTTCCTGTTCAAACATAGGTCGTATTCGAACCAAAGAGAACATAGCTGTCGGTACCCTGTTGATCGGCGCAATGCCAAAGCCACTTGGGGCTACATGATCGTATTCGAATCCTAGCTTAACCCCTTTGGAACGTTTTACTGATCGTATTCGAATCAGAAACCTCAATTTTTATTTGGTTTAAGTTTTTGCAAACAATCTTTGGTTTTTTCATAGACTTTTTTGTTCAGATCTAAGTATAAGTGTGGTTTCGTTTAAACCCAGCTTGACTTTGGACGATAAGTCGCCAACATGTGACAATCATCATATATTTGGAAGTATTGACTTTTAAGGATTGGTTATCACCCTTACTGCACAGGTCATGTAAACCGGCAGTACAAATTCAATATCACAATGGTTATATGTGGGATATTATGACCCGCCCTGCGGTAAACCGCCAAGGGATCTTGTGATCTACTTGTGTGCAGGATAAGACTACATTTGGGTGGTTACCCGCCCTGGCTTTTGACGTTAAGTTGCCAGGGCATATGTTGTTTAAACTCTGTGTAGGATTTACAGAGCTATGATTTATATAAATGATTAAGTTCCAACCCATCATAAAAGATTGAAGTTGGTGTCTCAAAAGGGTTATCAATTCTTGATTTTCTCAAAGGCTATAAGCCATCGGGTTATAAAAATTCTGGCTTACAATGGATGCATATTAAATCGCCATCGGCCAAGAGCCGCCGGGTATTTAAACTCCGGATTTACTTGTCAACAGATAAGGTATTCAAAGTCGCTTTGGCGCAATGGCTATTATTTTATCAATGGATATGATTTATTCTACAATGGAAAGAATAGTCCCGAGTCGCTACAGGCTTACAACCCGGCACTTGGGGGCTATATTATTCAGTTTGAGATTATATCAAATATGCAAGTCCTGTGTCACTACCAGCATGCACCATGGTACTCGGGGGCTAATGCAAAGTCATTTTTTGCTCAACTTATTGAAGACCCGACTCATCACATTCTAAATGAGCCGGCCCTTGGGGGCTACCAATTGCTCCTGTCAAAAATTCAAGGTACACAAGCATTAATCCATTATATTGAACGGTCCGCTATTCAGTTGGTAGAGTACAAAGCTCTTAACCTTGTGGGCGTGGTTTCAAACCCCATGGCGGAGATCATATTATATGATGTTATTATCAATAAAAACAAAGTCACAGCTCAGTATTATCTTGGGGGCTACACGTTGTTGTTCAAGTTTACATGGTTATATCTACAAAGTCCCTGCTCATTATTGCATAATGACCTGGACCTTGGGGGCTACACTGGTTGAAGTTTCATGAGCATAAGGCAATTACAAGTCCCAGGTTGCTGCAAGCATGACAACCCGGCTCTTGGGGGCTACAGGTGATATGCATATAATAAGGGAGGAAAAAAATCATCAAATTCTCAGTTTGGAGTAGACCAGATTAACCCAGTGTCTGCAACAATCATGACCCAACATCATTTATTTATAACCCGCCAATTTTGGCAAATCATAAATCGGGAAGATCTACATCTTTAAGCTGGCTAGATATCAGTTGAATATTTCAAGACCAATATTTTTTCAGAGCATTGAAGGCCGACTCAAATGGATTATTTCTTATAATATTTCTCTACAAGAGCCAATGTCAGCAAATTGGTTATAAAGCTGGCCTATTGACCCAGATTTTTTAGACGAAGTGCCTGGATTTTTTGCATTGGCAAGGTTTGGACATATCTGTTAAAAGAGATTTGCTATAAGATCTTTGAGTATGCATCCAGGAGGAAATGACAAGGACTTAAAGATGATCAGGTGTCGGTTCAGGAAAATATTTAACCCGGAGCACAACCTATCAAGTTTGTTCTTGTGTTTATTTTACACGATCAGTTTAACATGGACAAATCCAAATTAAACTGGGGCTAATGTCGAGGATATACCCCGCGGTATGACCCGGCCGGGCTTGGCGTTTTCATTGGTAACCCGCCGGAGTGGCGACTCACGAACCTGGCGACTCACGGATGGCCCTAACGGCGGGTCAGATAGAAGACTAGGCTCAAGGCCCAGAAGGCCGGTTCATGTTAATAGTGGGCCGGTTTACGAGGAAAGGCATAAGGAGTTTTCCCTTAAGGGGGCAGACTAGGATTCCACTTGTAATAGACTAATCCTAATCCTACTAGGACTAGTCATGTAACCCGCCCCTTCAACATATATAAGGAGGGGCAGGGCTCCCCAAAGAGGGGACAAGCAACAAGAAACAATCTCTAGGGCTAGACACAAAGGGGGAGCCGACTTATGCGACGACTCTCTCATGAGCATAATGAGATCAAGCCACAAACATCATGTAGGGCTATTACCGGATGATGTTTCCTGGGGCCCGAAGCTGTCTAAATCCTTGTCTTGTGCGTTGATCCGCCTTGCGTCTCTCATCCCGATCAACCCCTCTCAAGCTACCACAAAGATGCGCTGGACTCACGACTAAGTCCTCACACTAGGACATCTGCCGTGACAATTCCACGACAGGAATAAAGAGGACTTGATACTTTAATGCTATGGTTGGGTTTTACCTTAATGATCTTTAGTAGTTGCGGATGCTTGCTAGAGTTCCAATCATAAGTGCATATGATCCAAGAAGAGAAAGTATGTTAGCTTATGCCTCTCCCTCATATGAAACTGCAATAGTGATTACCGGTCTTGTTAACAATTGCCTAGGACAATTTCGCACACCGATCCACCATTATTCCACACTCGCTATTTATAATATTTAGTAATATATTCTAACTTTATGATAACATCACCTAATTTCATATTTTAGCTCTCCGATATCATGGAAAGTTATCCACTTCAAACCCACAACACAGTTTTATTTCTCGTTGTTAGTTGGAAGCAAACGTTCGGTGTACGTAGAGTCGTATCAGTGGCAGATAGGGCTTGAGAAAATATTGATCTTACCTTTAGCTCCTTGTGGGTTCGACACTCCGTACTTATCACTTCCACCTTTGGAAATTGCTATGATGATTCCCTGCGGGGGATTATCACCAGTCAGTGATCGTACTCCCCTCAGCGTGGGCATCTGCTGCGGTGGCTTCGCCGACTCTGGGTCATTCCCTTCCTGGGCCTCGCCCTCGTCCACCACGTTTGTACTCTCGGCGCGGCGACGTTAACATGCAACATCCATCGAAAGAGGTTGACAGTAGGGGCCACACAAGGAAATGCTTCCTTATTATGCGCAAAATAATGATTCCTCCACCTGACAGCCGTGTGACGCCCCCGATTTGACCGTACACTAATCATGCACGCAACACGCAAATGTGTACGATCAAAATCAAGGACTCACGGGAAGATATCACAACACAACTCTACAAATAAAAATAAGTCATACAAGCATCATATTACAAGCCAGGGGCCTCGAGGGCTCGAATACAAGAGCTCGATCATAGACGAGTCAGCGGAAGCAACAATATCTGAGTACAGACATAAGTTAAACAAGTTTGCCTTAAGAAGGCTAGCACAAACTGGGATACAGATCGAAAGAGGCGCAGGCCTCCTGCCTGGGATCCTCCTAACTACTCCTGGTCGTCGTCAGCGGGCATCACGTAGTAGTAAGGCACCTCCGGTGTAGTAGGGGTCGTCGTCGACGGTGGCGTCTGGCTCCTGGGCTCCAACATCTGGTTGCGTCAACCAGGTAGAAGGGATAGGGGGAAAAGAGGGAGAAAGCAACCGTGAGTACTCATCCAAAGTACTCGCAAGCAAGGACTATACTACATATGTATGCATTGGTATAAATGGAATAGGGTTCATATGTGGACTGAACTGCAGAGCCGGAATAAGGGGGATAGCTAGTCCTTGTCGAAGACTACGCTTCTGGCAGCCTCCGTCTTGCGCATGTAGAAGAGAGTAGACTGAAGTCCTCCAAGTAGCATCGCATAGCATAATCCTAACCGATGATCCTCCCTCGTCGCCCTGTGAGAGAGCGATCACCGGTTGTATCTGGCACTTGGAAGGGTGTGTTTTATTAAGTATCCGGTTCTAGTTGTCATAAGGTCAAGGTACAACTCCAAGTCGTCCTGTTACCGAAGATCACGGCTATTCGAATAGTTAACTTCCCTGCAGGGGTGCACCACATACCCCAACACGCTCGATCCCATTTGGCCGGACACACTTTCCCGGGTCATGCCCGGCCTCGGAAGATCAACACGTCGCAGCCCCACCTAGACCAACAGAGAGGTCAGCACGCCGGTCTAAACCTAAGCGCCCAGGGGTCTGGGCCCATCGCCCTTAGCACAATTGCACGTTACGACGCGGCCGAAAGCAGACCTAGCCTAGTGGCGTTCCAGTCCAATCCGGCGCGCGCCACTCAGTCGCTGACGTCACGAAGGCTTCGGCTGATACCACGACGCCGGGATACCCATAACTACTCCCGCATAGATGGTTAGTGCGTATAGACCAAATAGACCAAATGGCCAGACTCAGATCAAATACCCAGATCTCGTTAAGCGTGTTAAGTATCCGCGAACGCTGACCAGGGCCAGGCCCACCTCTCTCCTAGGTGGTCGGAACCTGCCCTGTCGCTCCGCCTCAAAGTAACAGTTGGGGGCCGTCGGGATCCCAGGCCCACCTCTACCGGGATGGAGCCACCTGCCCCTTTAGCCCCCATGTCCGAACAGTATCACAGGTAAGGTAACTGTGTAGAGTATATAGTATATGCCCGTGATCACCTCCCGAAGTGATCACGGCCCAGTAGTATAGCATGGCAGACGGACAAGAGTGTAGGGCCACTGATGGAACACTAGCATCCTATACTAAGCATTAGGATTGCAGGTAAAGGTAACAACAGTAGTAGCAAGGACAGGCTATGCATCAATATAGGATTAACGGGAAGCAGTAACATGCTACGCTACTCTAATGCAAGCAGTATAGAGAAGAGTAGGCGATATCTGGTGATCAAAGGGGGGGGCTTGCCTGGTTGCTCTGGCAAGAGAGAGGGATCGTCAACTCCGTAGTCGCACTGGGTAGCAGCGGCGTTGGTCCCGGTGTCTAGCGAGAGAAGAGGGGGAGAAACAATAAATATTTAAGCAAACAGATGCATAGCGATGCATGACATGACAAGTAGCGGTGCTAGGGGTGCCCTATCGCGGTATGAGGTGATACCAGTGAAGGGGGGAAACATCCGGGAAAGTATCCCCGGTGTTTCGCGTTTTCGGACAGATGAAACAGAGGGGGAAAGTTGCGTGTTCGCTATGCTAGGGATGCGTGGCGGATAAACAGGCTGCGTATTCAAATTCGTCTCGTCGTTCTGAGCAACTTTCATGTACAAAGTTTTCCCATCCGAGCTACGGTTTATTTTATATAAATTTTAAAAGATTTAAATCATTTTTAGGATTTATTTAATTAATTTAATCAACATTATCCAGAATAGTGTCTGCTGACGTCATCATGACGTCAGCATGACGTCAGCAGTTGACCAGGTCAACCTGACAGGTGGGTCCCGTTCGTCATACACTGTTTTAATTAACTAACAGTTAATTAGGTTAATTAGTGATTAGGTTAATCTAATTATAATTAATTAACTTAATTAATTCCTTAATTAATTAATTAATTAATTTTATTATTATTATATATATTTTTTTTAATTCTTTTTTTTAAGTTTTGGGGATGGGCCCCCCTTGTCATAGGCCCCTGGGGGCTTAACGGGCGCGGGCGAGGCTGGAACGGGGCTCCAGCGGGCGCGGCCATTGTGGCGTCGGCCGCGGTAGGTGGAGCGAGGGGGAGCCGGCAGCGAACGGCGCCGGCGAAGGGCGGCGCCGTCGGAGAGTGGTGGCGGCGGTCGATGGAGGCTGCGGCTCCAGTGACAGGGGCATTCCATGGCGCGCGTGGGAGGGCGAGGTAGGGCGCGGGCCAGCGGTGGACGGCGCCAGGCGAAGGAAGAAGAGGCCGGTGGCCACGGCGTGTCCATGGCCGGAGCGGGATGCAGGCAGAGCGCACGGGCGTTGGCGCCCAGCCCGAGCCGGCGTACGCCCAGATCGAAGGGGGAAGCCGCCGGCCACAGGCAAGCGCGGAGCAGGGGGGCGCGGGAGCGAGGCGGGCGCGCAGACACGCGCGGGCGGCGAGCGCGTGCGCGCAGGGGCCAAGCATGGCCACGGCACGACCCGGTCGCGTCGAGCGCTGGTCAGGGGAGGGAGTGGCTGCAGGCAGCGGGCGGGGCTCGGCGGTGAGCGCGCGTGCGTGCGCGCGGACGGCGCCGACGATGGAGGGGAAAGAGAGGAGGTCGGGGCCTCACTGCGAGGCGTAGGGACGTGGCAGCGGGGGTTGAGGCGGAGTCGGGGACGACGGCGCCGGCGAGGAGGAAGGCGACGGTGGCGTCGGGGGTCGAGGCGGCGAGGTCCAGGCGGCGGCGCGGGCTCCGGGCGATGACGGGCGGCGGGATTGGCGATGGGGACGGGGCGGCAGCGTTGTGGGGGGGGGCGCGGGGCGTCGTCCCGATCCCGATCCAGAACTGGATCGGGGGGAGGGGGAGGGAGCGAGTGGGGGGGGAAGTGGGGATCGGGTGGGTTAGGGTTTGGGGGGGGGAATGGATAAGGGGAGGGGGAAAGGCCGGTTGGGCCTGCGCCCGAATGGGCCGGCCAACTGGGCCAGTAGGCCGTGGGAGGGGGGTTCCCTCTTTCTTCTCTTTTTTTTGTTAGTTTCTTTCTTTTATTTATTTTCCTTTTTTGTCTTTATTTATTTTAAAATACTTAGGCAGTTTATAAAATTGTGTTTATTACACCATATTGACCTATGTAAAATATGGCATCTCCCGAACACTTTTGTTTTAAATTTTGAAAAACTTTTATTGTTTGCTTTGATTTTGAAATTTGAATTCGAATGGGATTGAATCATCGCGAGGTTTACAACAGTAAGAGTGGTGACGAGGCATCATTAGCAGAGGTTACTGTAGCTTGATTATCCGGGCGTTACAAGCCGGGACCCACCGGAAGGGCCTCTGTATTTCGTGAAAAAAATGTCCCCCCCGCTGACTGGTCAGACCCACCAGCTATATCTTCGCACGCAAGGAAGTGCCTCGTTATTACCCACAAAAAAATGAATACTCCCCTGCTAGCTGGGACCCACCATAGTGGGAGGCTGACTTGTGGGCCTACTAAGATGAATGGGACGGAGGGCTTTGTCAACTTAGTAAATATGAACGATTCTAGCTCCCGTGACCGTATGATGTCCATCAAACGGTTGTAGTGCTTCTTCAACCTCTGGTCTTCTTGCTCCATCCGCCCAAACAAGTGTCGGCCGTGCCGCCTGCTCCTGCCTCCCATGTCTGGCTGTGCTGCCACCGCTGGCCATGCCATCCCTCTATACTCACCCACACCTCCTGTTATTCTCCGGCGATGGCAAACTCACACCGCAGCCGAAGCAGTCAACCCATGTACTCCCCTCCGCGTGGGCATCCACTGCCGCGTTTTCCCCAGCTCCGCGTCGTCCCCTTCCTAGGCCTCGCCATCGTCCACTGCCCTGGTGCTCTCGGCGCGGAGTGGTCAATGTGGTCAATGAACGACTTCCGTCAGAAGAGTACTGTACATGGAGAGGCTGACAGCTGGGTCCACGGCTGCAGAAAGGAAGTGCCTCCTTATTACGCACAAAATAATTATTCCTCCACCTGACAGCAGGGACCCACTGAATGGGCCACCATATTTCGCGAAAAAACGTTTCCCCCCTGACTGGTGGAACCCACCAGCTACATCTTCGCATGCAATGAAGTGCCTGATAGTCGGGACCCACCTGGTCGAAGCGTACGTAGCGTTGTCATTCTGGTCGCGAACATGTACGTATATACGATCGGTCTGTCTACATGCTGCAGCGATGAACCGTGGCCGTGTAAGGAAGGGCACATGTCGTAGTATAAGCGCGCACGTGTCGTAGTAGAGGCGCGCACGTAGCATGTACACGTACGTACAACGGCCAGGATGCAAGAAAGTAAATATGGCCACGTACGTACATATGGGCGGGGTCTCGAACGCCTACTCGCGCATATGTAAGGCCAGGGCTCGTGTACATGGTTGGGTCGGAACAGAGAAGCTGCACCGTCGTTGTGTTCATGGGGAGGCAACTGGCTGGGTCGGAACAGAATGCATCGTCGTGTTCATCGGGAGCCAACCTGCTTGGACGGAACAACCGATGGAAATGAGGCCTGGCGTATCGCGGAACAAAGGAAACGGCCTTGTGTTCGACCGACCATGGTCGAAACGGGATCCTATTCATCGGGAGGGGTCTGGCGTACAGCAAAACGGAGGAAACGGACCTCCTATGATGGAAACGGGGTCCTGTTGATCGGGAGGGGTGTGGCGTACCACAAAATGAAGGAAACAGACTTGTGTTGGAGTGCTACGGTCGAAACAGGGGTCCTGTTCATCGGGATGGGTGTGGCGTACAGCAAAACGGGACTCCACGGGATATTGTTCATCTCCACCGTCGACTGCCTCCAAGGGCTACTATTGATCCACTGTCGACCTCCTCCAGCCTCCACATGCGACTGTTCATACACGGGCTCCTATTCATCCAGCCTCCACCGCGCGCTCCTCCACCGGCTACTATTCAACCAGCCCTCTCCACGGGGTCCTGTTCAACCACCCCTCCATGGGCTACTATTCATTCAGCCCTCCACCGGCTACTATTCATCCAGCCCTCCATGGGGTCCTGTTCATCCAACCCTCCACGGGGTCCTATTCATCCATCGGCTCGATCGATCTGGGTATTGTTCATCCAGCAGCAATGACCTCTACTACAACGGGGTCTTGTTCATCCAACCCCCCACCGGGAACTGTTCATCCAAACCCCCCAACAACACTCAATGTTCATCCACAGGCAACATCAATCGGCTTCAGTTAGCAGAAGTAGCGAAGGAATCACTCGGGTTCAGTTAACAGCAAGGGATCGATCGATCGCTCGGGTTCAGTAACGCGTAGCCTGTAGTGCAATCGCTCGGCTTCAGTTAGAGCCCAACGCCTCGCTTGGGTTCAGTTAGAGCCCAACACCTCGCACACACGCGCGTATGTACGAGAGAAACGCGCATCGCTCGGCCCCCGACCACCCACCGTAACCGGGAACTTCCCGATATTTTCCTCGCCCTCGCTTCTACCATGGTTTTTTCCGTCATGGACGGCCCAAAGAATGTCATGCAGCTGCGTCTCTGGCCCACCCAGGACGAAAAGCCCATTTTTCTGTCATGATTTTTTGTCATAGAAATAGGACCCCACCACATCTATGATGATACCGGGTTTTTTCACAATTATCGTCATAGAAGTGTCATAAGTATGACAGAAAAAAAAATTTGTTCGGCCCAAAATGTCACGGATGTGTCTTTTTTTGTAGTGGCTGGTTATGGCATTAACGACTAGGTCATGCTGGCATGAGGAACTTGCACACACTCGCGAAGAAGAAGCACGTCATTGGCATCGAGGGAGTCAAATTCCTCAAGGACCATCTGTGTGGAGCTTGTGAAGATGGAAAGATGACCAAGTCCAAGCATCCCTCAAAGACTATCATGACTACCAGTCGTCCATTTGAACTGCTTCACGTGGATCTCTTCGGCCCTACTCACTATGCCACATTCACTAATGCTGCATCTTTATATGGCTTTTTTATTGTTGATGACTATTCTCGTTACACATGGGTGCATATCATCACTTACAAAACTAAAGTGCAGGAAGTCTTCGAACGATTTTCCTCGAGGGCTTCAACAAACTTCGATGTGAAGATCAAGCACATTAGAAGTGACAATGGGACCGAGTTCAAGAATACTGGTCTTGATGACTATCTTGATGAACTTGGTATTACTCACGAATTATCTGCTCCCTATACTCCTCAACAGAATGGCATCGTGGAGTGCAAGAACATGACTCTTGTTGAGATGGCTTGCACTATGCTTGATGAATATAAGACGCCTCCTCACTTCTGGCCTGAGGCAATTGATACTGCTTGCCACATCATCAACATGGTATATCTTCACAAATTCTTCAAAAAGACCTCATATGAACTCCTCACTGACAAGAAACCCAATGTGAGTTATTTCAAAGTCTTTGGTGCTAAATGTTGGATTAGAGATCCTCATCACAATTCTAAATTTGCACCGAAAGCAGATGAAGGTTTTATGCTTGGTTACGGAAAGGACTCGCACACCTACAGAGTCTTCAACACCTATCACCACAAGGTTGTTGAAACTGTAGATGTGTGGTTCGATGAAACCAACGGCTTGCAAAGAGAGCACCTACCTCCTGTGCTAGATGAAATGTCACCCGAGGAATCCATTAAGTTCAATGCTTCTGAGGATGTCATTCCTATCGAAGAATCTGCTGAAGAAGTCATTGCAGAACGTGAAGAATGTCATGCTGGTGCACCCGAGGAAAATGGCTCTGAAGAAAATGCTGAGCCCACTCAACATCATCAACCCGCTCATCCTCACGTCGCAAATGAAGTGTAGATTGAGAGAATCATCGACGACATCAAAGCACCAGGTCCTCTCACACGCTCAAAGGCTTCTCATTTGTCTAACTTTTGTGGGCACTTTGCTTTTGTCTCTATCACAGAGCCCACCAAAGTAGATGAGGCATTTCTGGAGCCTGAGTGGATTCAAGCGATGCAAGAGGAATTACATCAATTTGAGCTCAACAATGTCTGGGAACTTGTCAAGCTACCAAACCCACGCAAGCACAATATCATCAGTACCAAATGGATCTACCGCAACAAGCAAGATTAAAATGGCCTTGTGGTGAGGAATAAGGCTCGTCTTGTAGCTCAAGGCTACACACAGGTTGAAGGAATTGATTTTGATGAAACTTTTGCACCTGTTGCTAGACTTGAGGCTATTTGCATATTGCTTGGTTATGCTAACCATCATAATATCATCATATATCAAATGGATGTGAAAAGTGCATTCCTCAATGGTAAGCTTGAGGAAGAAGAATATGTTGCTCAAGCCCCGGGTCTTGAAGATCCTAAGCATCCTAACAAAGTCTTCAGACTCAATAAGGCCCTCTATGGCCTCAAGCAGGCCCCTCGAGCATGGTATGATACTTTGAAGGAATTCCTCATGAAGAAAGGCTTCAAACCCGGTTCAGTTGACCCAACTCTTTTCACCAAAACCTATGATGATGAATTATTCGTGTGCCAAATATATGTTGATGACATTATCTTTAGCTGTACTAACCAACGTTACAATGAAGAATTTGCCTATATGATGAGTGAGGAATATCAAATGTCTATGATGGGAGAATTGAAATTCTTCTTAGGTCTTCAAATTCATCAACAGCGCAACGACATCTTCATATATCAAGAGAAATATCTCAAGGATGTATTGAGGAAATTCGGCATGCAAGATTGCAAAGGCATCAAAATCCCTATGCCCACAAATGGCCATCTATGCACTGATGAAAATGGTATAGACTTCGATCAAAAGGTATACCGCTCCATGATGGGCTCTTTATTGTATCTATGTGCATCTAGGCCAGATATTACGCTTAGTGTTTGCATGTGTGCCCGTTTTCAAGATACACCGAAGGAATCACACCATAAGGCTGTGAAGCATATTCTTCGATATCTAGCTCACACTCCAACAGTTGGATTATGGTATCCCAAGGGCTCGGCTTTTGATCTCATTGGATATTCTGACTCTGATTATGCTGGTGATCGTGTGGACCGCAAGTCAACATTAGGCACATGCCATTTCCTCGGATGATCCTTGGTATGTTGGTCCTCGAAGAAGCAAAACTGCGTATCACTCTCTACTGCTGAAGCTGAGTACATTGCTGCTGGTTCGTGCTGTTCTCAATTGCTATGGATGAAGCAAACCCTCAAGGACTACGACATCAATGTGAAGAATGTACCACTCTACTATGACAATGAGAGTGCCATCAAGATTGCTCATAACCCAGTTCAGCACTCGAAGACAAATCACATCCAGATTCGTCATCATTTTCTTCGAGAACACGTGTTGAAGGGCGACATCTCTATTGAGCACGTGAATACTGAAGAACATCTAGCCGATATCTTGACAAAGCCCTTGGATGAGAAGAGATTTAGCAAGGTGCGGTGTGAGCTAAATATCTTAGAATCTTCGAATGTTCTTTGAAAAGGACACACATCCTAACACTTATGCAAAATTGATGACCTAGATGTGCAACACACGAAGCAACGTTTTTCTTCAATCAATGAAGACTAACCATCTAAGTGTGAAGAAATTAATGAAGAAGTTGATTCTTAGAGCCCTACGACAATTGTACGCGGCGTCTGAAATCATCATTCTTACACAGTGGGTCACGCCACCAACAAAAGTTGAAAATCTTCAATTTGTGTTTTTCTTCAGTTTTTGAAATTCCTCAGTTGTTCCAATTCTTCAACTTTGCAAGTCTTCACTCTTTCCGACTATGTTCTTCATTGACTATATATATATATATATATATTTGAGTTTTCAGTCCTCTACAACATTCACTTATTGCTAATTCTTCAAGTTGACTTTTCTGCTAAGTGAATGTGATCGGACCCTTCCCCCTCTATGCTAAACTCAACCCAGTCTCTTCACAAGTTCTTCATGTGCGTTCTATTTTGAAACCCATTCAAAATCTTCACTGTGTCCTTGTCAGTTGAAGAATTTGCGAATGAAACTTTAAAATATTCTTATCTGAATTTTCGGCTTTTGCCGCTCAAACCGTTCCGCATCCCATGATAAGATTAAAATACTCACCCACGATCTAACATGATCTCCACTTCTCAGTATGTTGGTGACACATGTCGCTAGGATGAGAAGGGTCAGGGGCACATTCCTCCATTTTCCTCGGACGAGCAGTTTTTCACCTCGGCTATAAATACCCCTCACCCTCCTCTTACCTCATTTACCCCGCTCGACCTCACTCCCCTCGCTCGAGCTCTATGACCTAGCGCCACCGCTACCTTTCATCATCGTTGGTGAGGCAGAGCTTCACTGCCTCGACCTTGTCGCCGTCGTACTCGCGCCGGCCGCGGAAATCTTCACTCTGCCACCGCCGTAGCTGTCTTCCGCTGCCAAGTTAGGGCGTGGAAGATCTAAATGGACGAACTTCTCAACTTCAACTCCCAGTTCATCATGTTCTTCGTCAAGGGTAAATAAAATCTATTTTTACTGCCCTTGTTGATTCTGATGATTTCCACAAAATCTTCAAAAGGTGTTTATTCCTCAACTTCCGCACTCTTAAACACCACAGTTGCATCTATTCTTGATCTGTTTCTCTAAGCAATGCTTTTCGTCAAGATTCCTCAATTGTGTGGATTTTCAATCTATACAACTCTAGAACCTAAGTCAAAGACCGCTTAGTGAAATTCCTCAAGACGCTCCTGGTTAAATTCCTCAAACTTGATTCTTTTGCAAAAACTTCTGAGAACGCATATGACCTCTCCAAATTCTTCGCACCTATACTATGTTCACAGGTACACATGTCCCCTGCTGAATCTCTAGGTTCTCATCAACTTAACTAATTTGCAGCGTTCCTTGAAGACAAATTGCATACCTCATCAGAGAATTCGATTGTTCAAAATCCCCATTTGAAGAAAATGGCTGATGGCAAAAGACCTCAGAAGGGAGGCAAGAGACCAGAAGTGAATGCTGCTTTTGAGATCCCTGATGACATGTATGAGTAATATTGTACACCTGATGAAGCCAAACATGGCAAGGAGAACAAAAATCAGCGCATGGTGCGCATTCAGAGTATTGAGAGGAGATGGGCCAGAGAATGGATGGAGTACAGATATGTGACTCCCAAGTACATGAAGAAATTCGCAGTACACCCTCCATGCCCAAGACCTCCATTGGCGCTAGGTCAAGTTGCTGATCCCTCTAGCATTAGAAGAGGTGAGGAATTACCCAAAGAGTGGGCAAAGCGGCAAGCCAAGTTGGCCAAAATGGCCAAAGAAGCAGTGAAGAAATTCAATGAAGATTTTGCTGCTACCGCTGTTGAGGCCTCTGCTAGCAAGCTCAAGAAGGCTATGCCCAAGAAGCCCGCACACAAGCCTAGTTCCTCAGCTGCAATTCCCTCATGGCCAAGTTCCTCAAAGCCCTCACGTCCAGTGCCTCACGCCACTTCCTCAAAAGCAGCTCCAGCGCCCTCTGCAAAATCCTCAGCGGCTGTTGCAAAGCCCTCGGCACCTGCGCATCTCGCCTCTTGACAAAGGAGCACGGGCATCTCTATTGCCTCAGGAGCATCTGCAAGTTCTTCAGCTCCTCCACAGTCTTCAACATGCCCCACCTTGTTGAAGAAAAAGGCCACTGCTAGACGAGGCACAAGGCCAAGTCCTCATAAGAAGCTGGTCGCCTTTTAAGTGTGGTCAAGTGAAGACGAAGCTGATGATGAAGAATTGGCTGAAATCATAAGAGACAGACAGCAAAGGGCCGCTAGAGCCCAAGGCAGTAACGTGCCACTGATGCTGGATCCAAAGTTGATCCTCGACTTCATTGATCTATGGCACAAGGACCCCAATACTCCTTTGCCTCAGCTGAACCCCACTCCTGGCCAAAGTCATGTGTTGACGACCTTCATAAATGAAGGAAAATGGAAATTTGAACAGGGGATGAAAGTGAAGAAAGCTCAGTACAAGAAAGAGCGCTTTCTTAAGAACAATGTTCTGAAGCTATCTCCTGATGAACTTGTAGTTGTGCAAACAGAAATCAAGGGACTCAGTGATGAATTTGACCGATACCATGTTGATTGGCTGGGAGCCAAAGTCAGATTTATCAAGCTAACCAAGACCCCTACTCCAAATGTTACAGCCTCATCACAACATGAAATACCTCAGGCTGAAGCATCTGCTCAGCCTACTAAAGAACATGCAAGCACACCTGATGAAAATCAGGTTGTTGATGATTCTGAAAGCACTAGGGTTGATGAAGAAATTCTAGCCACTGAAGAAACTGCCAGGGCAAGCTCTAGTGTTGCGCCTGAAGAACAAGCCAGGCCAGTTGAAGCATCTGCTACTGTGCCTGAGGAAACTGAACATGCTAAGGCAACTACATTAGTTGCACCTGAAGAAATTGCACCTATTTCCTCTACTCCTCCTGCACATATGACAAGCATCAATCTTCCTTTTGCATCAGAAGCTAAGAAAACCAACGCTGTGGAGCGAGCAGTTGTGAGAAAAGGAAAGCATCTGCATCCTTAGAGTCTTCAGCACCAAAGAAAGTGAAGACTTTGACGAGCTCTTATGCCAATCCCATAGATGTTGTTCCAATATCAAGCATGCCATCAAAGGAAATTGTTCCCTTTGGTAAGGAATATGTGATTCCTAGAGAATCATACGAAGAAAATCCTTCTGCTGCTACGTCAGAGCAGTTGGATGAAGAAATTGAAGTGGATAACATCCCTTAAACTCCTCTGGTATCATCGCCCATGCCTCAGTTCATAGTTGAAGAGGCAGTCAAAGAAGAAATTGATGATGAAGATGAGGATGTGGATATTGGGTCAACAAATCCTATTCTGAATGATGACTACTGGGAAAGTCATCAACCCAATTCACCACTTTACACCCCTCTGCAACAGATTCCTCAGTCCCATGTCCAAACTGAAGAAATCCATACGGGTTCTAATGAATGCCAAGCTTCACTTCCTTATGTTCTAGAAGAAGTTCCAGCCGCTAGTGCTGAAGAAATGGAGGCCAAGGCTGCTGCTGATGAACCTGCTACTGAAATTCCTCAGCCTGTGGCTCCAGAGGCTATGTGTCAAGAGGCTGTGAAGACTTCAACTACTAATCTTCAGCCCAAGCCACAGAATCCTCACAACAAGAAGAGAAGTTCAAGGCTGGTGACTTCTTTGATGAGCATATTTTCTTCACTGACTACAATCCTCATGACTCAGCTCGACTTCATCGCAAGCGTTTTTGGATTGTTAGCCAGATGAACTTCTATTCCTCACTGTTGTTCGATAAGGACAAGATCTTTGACCATGAGCAAATTCCTCATGTGGATATGGAGTCTCTGCCATGCTTCACCCCTGTCCTCGGTGTTCTTCATGACGTTGGGCTGCTAAACCTCTGCACCGACATCTGCGATTGGAATGAAGAACTCATTCTTCAATTCTTCGCCACGCTGCACATCACAGGAAACGTTGAAGATATCAATTCATGGGTACTGGACTTGATGACTAAAAACATTCACTACAACGCTCCGGCCTCTGAATTGCTTCATGCCGTCCCAGTCAGTCCTCCCACTGAAGGTGCAAGGCGCATCTATGATGAACCTGAGCTTTCAAATCATCTGATGAAAGTGCTGATGAAGCCTTTGAAGCCACGCCAAGCTCCAAGAATCACGTTCCTAGTGAAGGAATTGCTCTATGTGCCAAGGACGATCTACAGAATATTGACCAAAACCCTCAGTCCAATCAAGGGCCACAACTCTGATGATGAAGAAGTTGGTAGCATAATGAAGAATCTACTATTCAATATCATTCATGGTATTCCTATCAACTACCATGATTTCTTCATGTGGACTTTGGCAAATGTAGCTCTGTCACCATTTGAATTGAAACCTTACACTCCCTGGATTATGAGATTCATCAGATCAAGGTCTTCAATCAACTATAAGGCTGACTGTCAAAATCATCTCACCTACTTCCCGCCTATTGAAGTCCTCAAAAGGACTATTTCCTCAGCTGATGAGAAGGGCAAGGCTGCTGTCATTGATGAAGGCACTCGTCCATTGGATGGACAGTTTTGCAAAGCTGCCTCTTATTCCACCAATCATAACTCTGCCATGCATAATACTGCCGCAAATTCTTCAAACCAATATCCTCAAGCCACAACTCTGTGTGTGATGACTGATCGTGAGTGAGGGAGTCCTGGATTAGGGGGTGTTCGGATAGCCGGACTATACCTTCAGCCGGACTCCTGGACTATGAAGATACAAGATTGAAGACTTCGTCCCGTGTCCGGAAGGGACTTTCCTTGGCCTGGAAGGCAAGCTTGGCGATACGGATATGTAGATCTCCTACCATTGTAACCGACTCTATGTAACCCTAACCCTACCCGGTGTCTATATAAACCGGAGGGTTTTAGTCCGTAGGACAACGTACACATCAACAACCATACCATAGGCTAGCTTCTAGGGTTTAGCCTCCTTGATCTCGTGGTAGATCTACTCTTGTACTACCCATATCATCAATATTAATCAAGCAGGACGTAGGGTTTTACCTCCATTGAGAGGGCCCGAACCTGGGTAAAACTTCGTGTCCCTTGTCTCCTGTTACCATCCGGCCTAGACGCACAGTTTGGGACCCCCTACCCGAGATCCGCCGGTTTTGACACCGACATTGGTGCTTTCATTGAGAGTTCCTCTGTGTCGTCGCCGTCAGGCTCGATGGCTCCAACGATCATCAATAGCGATGCAGTCTAGGGTGAGACCTTCCTCCCTGGACAGATCTTCGTCTTCGGCGGCTTCGCACTGCGGGCCAATTCACTTGGCCATATGGAGCAGATCGAAAGCTACGCCCCTGGCCGTCAGGTCAGATTTGGAAGTTTAAACTACACGGCTGACATCCGCGGGGACTTGATCTTTGACGGATTCGAGCCACTGCCGAGCACGCCGCACTATCCCGATGAGCATGATCTAGCTCTGCCGCCGAACAGTGCCCTGGAGGCCGCACCTGCATCGGCTTCGACCCTTAATTCGGAGCCAACTGCGCCGATCGAGGATGGGCGGTTGGACGCCGCCTCGGGGGCTGCGATCCCCACGGCGATTGAGCCGAACACCACCCCTGCACTCTACGGGACTCGTGACTCCAAGGAGCCGGACTCCTCTCCGGACTCCGAACCCTCCGCGCCCCTACCGATCGAATCCGATTGGGCACCGATCATGGAGTTTACTGCCGCGGACATCTTTCAGCACTCGCCTTTTGGCGATATTATGAAGACACTGAAGTCTCTATCTTTATCAGGAGAGCCCTGGCTGGACTACGGCCAGCAAGGTTGGGATTCGGACGATGAAGAAATTCAAAGCCCACCCACCACCCACTTTGTAGCCACCGTCGACGACCTAACCGACATGCTCGACTTCGACTCCGAAGACATCGACGGTATGGACGCCGATGAAGGAGACAATGAAGAACCAGTGCCTATCAGGCCCTGGAAAGCCACCTCTTCATACGACATATACATGATGGACACCCCAAAAGAAGGAGATGGCGATGGAACAGCGGAGGATGACCCCTCCAAGAAACAGCCTAAGTGCCGGCGTCAGCGGCGCCGATCAAAAACCCGCCAAAACAAACACGGTGATTCCAGCACGGGAGATAATAATACTCCGGAAAGCGCCGAAGAAAACCCCCTCCAGCAAGATTTAGCACAGGAGGATGGAGAAACCAGCCCTCATGAGAGAGCGGCAGAAAGAGAGGTCGAGAACGATAATTATATGCCTCCCTCCGAAGACGAGGCAAGCCTCGACGACGACGAATTCGTCATGCCAGAGGATCCTGTCGAGCAAGAGCGTTTTCAACGCAGGCTTATGGCCACGACAAGAAGCCTCAAGAAAAAATAGCAACAGCTTAAAGCTGATCAAGATTTGCTAGTCGACAGATGGACTGAAGTCCTCGCGGCCGAAGAGCATAAACTCGAACGCCCCTCCAAGAGCTACATAAAGCGCAGGTTTCTACCCCAATTAGAGGAGGAAGCACTTGATGCGGCCGACCGGCCACCTCGTGGTCGCGACAGAGAGGCCTCTCGGCCCTCCACTCAAGCCGCACCCCGTACCAAGGCACGGGAATATGCGCCGGACTTACGAGATATGTTGGAGGACAAGGCAAGGCAAACAAGATCGATCTACAGATTGCGTGGGCACCCCACGGCTTGAGACGGTAACCGTCACGCCGGCCACAAATTCGGCAGGGCCGAACACAGTAGACAAAGCTCATTGGAGCTACGTCATGATATAGCCCAGTACAGAGGCGCCGCACACCCACTATGCTTCACAGACGAAGTAATGGATCATCAAATCCCCGAGGGTTTCAAACCCGTAAACATCGAATCATATGATGGCACAACAGATCATGCGGTATGGATCGAGGATTATCTCCTTCATATCCACATGGCCCGCGGTGATGATTTCCACGCCATGAAATACCTCCCACTCAAGCTTAAAGGACCAGCTCGGCATTGGCTTAACAACTTGCCAACAGGATCAATCAGTTGTTGGGAGGACCTGGAAGACGCATTCCTCGACAATTTCCAGGGCACTTATGTGCGACCCCCAGACGCCGATGACCTAAGTCACGTAATTCAGCAGCCAGATGAATCGGCCAGGCAATTCTGGACACAGTTCCTAACAAAGAAAAATCAAATAGTCGACTGTCCGGACGCTGAGGCCCTAGCAGCCTTCAAGCACAATATCCGTGACGAGTGGCTTGCCCGACACCTTGGACAGGAAAAGCCGAAGGCTATGGCAGCACTCACGACACTCATGACCCGCTTTTGCGCAGGAGAAGACAGCTGGCTCGCTCGTAGCAACAATATGACCAAGAACCCTGGTAATTCGGATACAAGGGACAGTAGTGGTAGGTCACGTCGCAACAAGCAGAAGCGCCGCATTAGCGGCGACAATACTGAGGATACGACAGTCAATGCCGGATTCAGAGGCTCTAAATCCGGTCAGCGGAAATAGCCATTCAAAAGGAATCCTAGGGGCCCGTCCAGTTTGGACCGAATACTCGACCGCTCGTGCCAGATACATGGCACCCCCGAAAAGCCGGCCAATCACACCAATAGGGATTGCTGGGTGTTCAAGCAGGCAGGCAAGTTAAACACCGAAAATGAAGACAAGGGGCTGCATAGCGAGGACGACGAGGAGCCCTGGCCGTCGAACAACAATGGACAGAAGAGTTTTCCCCCACAAGTGCGGACGGTGAACAAGATATACGCAACCCACGTCCCCAAAAGGGAGCGGAAGCGCGCATTAAGGGACGTATACGCGGTAGAGCCAGTCGCCCCAAAGTTCAACCCATGGTCCTCCTGCCCGATCACCTTTGATCGAAGGGACCATCCCACTAGCATCCGTCACGGCGGATTCGTCGCATTGGTTCTAGACCCAATTATTGACAGATTTCATCTCACTAGAGTCCTTATGGACGGCGGCAGCAGCCTGAACCTGCTTTACCAGGATACAGTGCGGAAAATGGGCATAGATCCCTCGAGGATTAAGCCCACCAAAACGACCTTTAAAGGCGTAATACCAGGTGTAGAGGCCAATTGTACAGGCTCAGTCACACTTGAAGTGGTCTTCGGATCTCCGGATAATTTCCGAAGCGACGACTTAATCTTCGACATAGTCCCGTTTCGCAGTGGTTATCACGCACTGCTCGGGCGAACCGCATTCGCTAAGTTCAATGCGGTACCGCATTACGCATACCTTAAGCTTAAGATGCCAGGCCCTCGAGGAGTAATTACGGTCAATGGAAACGCCGAATGCTCACTCCGAACGGAGGAGCACACGGCGGCCCTTGCAGCGGAAGTACAAAGCAGCCTCTCTAGGTAGTTCTCCAGTCCGGCCACTAAACGACCGGACATCGCCAAGCACGCCCGGAGTAATCTACAACAAGACCGCCTGGCATGATCCGAGGAGGCGTAGAAATGCCGCCCCAACCCCAACCCTCGCAAAAAGGCGACGCCAGTACTCCGTGTACATAACTACGCTCTAGAAATACCATGGGTACAGGGGGAGGGGCACCATCACGGCACGCCTGAAACACGGCTTAAACCGCACCAGGGGCTGCCGATTTTTTTAATTTTCTCTTACTTTCAGGACTCCACTCTTCGGAAGGCCTGTTCAGCAGTTCAATTGCGGCACAAACGATGCAAGAACCAGGGAAGCAGACAAGCCACGCCGTATTACGGAACTCCTAGGTGATCTCTATCACGAGCAGTATACCTGTTTCGCATACTATTCCGCAGCTTGCCCCTGGAACGGACATGTTACATAGTCCAACCTTTTGCTTATCGCATTAATTGTATCGTTCTGCTTTGATTGCAACCCTTTTCAATAAACAATGCATAGCTTTCATCTATTTTTGCATTACCTTTTTTTCTTTATATATGTTCCTTAATGACATGTTGCACCCGTACACTTTGGTACGGCCAAAATACGCCAGGGGCTTCAGTACCCCTCAATATGGTGTGAGAAGTCCGAACACTTTAACAAGTGCGGCACCCCGAACTTATAGCATCATATGCATCGGCCCCGAATCATGTCTTGGGTCAATAGTTGGGTTTGCCCGGCTCCTATGTTTTGGTGCCTTACGTTCCGCTATATCGGCTAAGGTAGCACTAGGAGAACCACTGCGATTGTGCCCCAGTTGAGCTGGGTCGAGCACCTTAGTGGAGAAAGCTAAAACTGACTGTCATGATGAAGCCAGAGGTGGTCTCTGTTCGAGAGGTTTTTTCGAGTCCCTAAAGACTTATGCCACTTAGGGCGAGGAGCCGGCTCTATCCGGCCAAGGTGTGGATAGCGCCCCGAACTCGGTCTTCCGAATACCAGGGGCTTCGCCAAAATTTAAAATTATAGAATTCTATGGCTAAGTGAGAGTGTTCACACATTATAGTCCGATTTCCTTGTTCGTTGGGCTGAGCGCCTCCCTCGAAGGACCCAAACATGGGAAAAAGAGAGATTAGGCTTATCCCCGAACACCCCAGCACTAGCGGCACGGGGGCAGAAGCCGACGACTCGCCATCTCTCAGAATTGATAAACAGCCGCACAGAAGGTAATATTTTAAATTCAAAACAGCATTGCTTAGCGCATATGAACAAGTTTTCAGCGCACAGGACAAAATGAGCGAGTTTTACTCAAAAATTACATCCCTAGAACATTCAGCCGCCACAAGGCGGGCACCCTTCAGAACATCCTTATAGTAATTCTCGGGCTTGCGATGCTCTTTCCCTGGTGGTGGCCCGTCCTTCACAAGCTTCTCAGCATCCAGCTTGCCCCAGTGCACCTTAGCACGGGCAAGGGCCCTACGGGCACCTTCAATGCAGATGGAGCGCTTGATGACTTCGAGCCTTGGACAGGCCTCCACCAGCCGCCGCACCAGCCCGGAATAGCTCCCAGGCAGAGCCTCTCCAGGCCACAGCCGAACTATGAGGCCCCTCATGGCCTGTTCGGCCGCCTTGTGGAGCTCGACCAGTTGCTTCAGCTGGTCGCTCAGGGGCACAGGGTGTCCGGCCTCAGCATACTGAGACTAGAACACCTTCTCTGTCGAGCTGCCCTCCTCGGCTCGATAGAATGCGGCGGCATCAGATACACTCTGGGGAAGATCTGCGAACGCTCCTGGAGAGCTCCAGATTCGGGTAAGTAACAAGTAACTCACGTTTATGTGTTTTCCTTGCATAAAGAATGCCTTACCCGCCGCTATCTTCTTCACCTCATCCAACTCCTGGAGGGTCTTCTGGGATTCGGCCTTGGCAGACTTGGCATTTTCAATAGCCACCGCAAGCTCGGATGCTCGCGTTTTTGAGTCAAGCTCCAAACTCTCATGTTTTTCCATGAGAGCCTGGAGCTCTTGTCGTACCTTGCCAACCTCGGCCTCACACTTCTCCCGCTCGATGCGCTCCGTGGCCGCCCTCTTCTCGGCCTCGACCAGCGCTTGCTTAAGGGTCGCCACCTCAAACGTGGCCCCTACAATAGCCACGATAATCCTGTCATTTTTTCGCAATTGCACCTTTTTATATATATTTAAACAAGGTATTTCTTACCTTCATTGTCCTCGAGCTACTTCTTGGCACGCCCGAGCTCTTGCTCGGACCGCTCGAGGTTCTGCTTTAGCGTGTCCACTTCCGCAGTCAGTGCGGCGGACGCCAGCAGGGAAGCCTGCACACGCATATTAACTCCTTTTTGTTAGACTCCTGCGAATTTTATTTGATCCTCTATTCGGCTTTTCTTCCCGAACGCCAAACAGAGCATCAGGGGCTACTGTCTATGCGGTAATATTATTTACACATTCTTTACTTACCTCAAAGCCTGTTAAAAGGCTAGTACAAGCTTCAGTCAGTCCGCTCTTGGTGGACTGAACCTTCTGGACCACCGCACTCATAATGGTGCGGTGCCCCTCGTCGATGGAGGCGCCTTGGAGCGCCTCCAACAGATTGTCCGGCGCCTCCGGTTGGATGGAGGTCACCGGCACGGTGGGCTTGCTCCTCTTGGAAGGAGGTCCCCTGCCGGACTCTGGAACCTTTGAAGGTTCCGGAGCGGTGTCCGGCCTAGGGCCGGACTTGGAGCCTTGGGGGGTTTCATCCCCTTTACTCCTGGAGTTTGGGAGGTCACCTCGCGGCGCCTCCAGGACCACCTGCTCCCGGATTGGAACCTGTTGGGACAACACTTCGGTGTCGTCCGTAGGGCGGGGGGAGGAAGCCGTCGGAAGCGAGTTCACCTCCGACGAGTCCAGTGAGCCACTCGATGACGCGTCGAGCCGGTCTTTGGGGGGGCTGCATAAACTTATTCGACATAATGGAAAGCTGTGCAATAAACGAATACTATGAATTACTCTATTATCCGGATACTTATGATTTGGCTAGGGGCTTGGCCCTGGGCGCCCACTCCTCTCCGCCGTCGTCGGCGTCGGTGGAGTAGTCCGGAGGAAGGGGTTTCCCCTTATTGGACCCTTCGGCCTCCCCAGTTGGGGCGGCCTTCCTTTTCTTCCCTTCCCCCGCTGGAGGGGGAGGGGTCTCTTCTTCCTCTTCCTCGTCTTCATGGGAGGATTGCGTCTTGGATTCGTCGGATGGTGAATCAGACACCTCCAGGCGCCGGGCACTCTTTCGAGTCCCCGTGGCTTTCTTCTTGGCCCTCTTCTCTGGCACCACATGGGGTGCCGGAACCAGCAGCTTCGCCAAGTGAGCGTCCGCTAGGCCTTCGGGCAAAGGAGCCGGACAGTTGATCTATCCGGACGTCTCCTGCCAATCCTGTCAAAGGTAAGGGAGTTTAGATCCCGCATGGAGTCAAACTATGAAAAACTGATACACTGTAAAAGGAAAAAACAACTTACCACATGAGCGTGACTCTATGTACTGAATCCGCGATCCTTGGTAGCGGATGCGGGGGCTTCGGCGCCCTTGAAAAGCACCTTCCAGGCATCTTCGTACGTCATGTCGAAGAGCCTGCTCAGAGTTTGGTGCCGCGCTGGGTCGAACTCCCACAGGTTGAAAGCCCGTTGTTGACACGGGAGGATCCGGCGGATGAGCATAACCTGGACTACGTTGACAAGTTTGAGCTTCTTGTCCACCAGGGTTTGGACGCATGTTTGGAGTCTAGTTAGCTCTCCTTTTTTACCCCACGACAGGCCGGTCTCCTTCCAGGAGGTGAGCCGCGTAGGGGGTTCAGACCGAAACATGGGGGCTGCGACCCATTCGGGGTCGCGCGGCTCGGTGATGTAAAACCACCCCGATTGCCACCCCTTCAGGGTCTCCACAAAGGACCCCTCAAGCCATAAGACGTTGGCCATCTTTCCCACCATGGCGCCTCCGCACTCCGCCTGGTTGCCGCGCACCACCTTCGGCTTGACATTGAAAGTCTTGAGCCATAGGCCGAAATGGGGGCGGATGCGGAGGAAAGCCTCGCACACGACGATAAACGCCGAGATGTTGAGGACAAAATTCGGGGCCAGATCGTGGAAATCCAGGCCATAGTAGAACATGAGCCCCCGGACAAATGGATGGAGAGGGAAAGCCAGTCCGCGGAGGAAATGGGGGAGGAACACCACCCTCTCATGGGGCCTAGGGGTGGGGATGAGCTGCCCCTTCTTGGGAAGCCGGTGCGCAATGTCGTTAGACAAGTATCCGGCCTTCCGTAGTCTTTTGATGTGCCCCTCCGTGACGGAGGAGACCATCCACTTGCCTCCCGCTCCGGACATGGCTGGAGAAGGTTGAGGTGGGGAGTGCGGACTTGGGCGCTGGAGCTCGAGTGCGCGAGAATGGATAAGCAAGGGAGGAAGAAGGCGTAGGTGAAAAGGTGGATCCTTATCCCCTTATATGGGTGGACGCAACTACGTGTCCCCACCAGCCTGGTAAATCTCGCTTATCTCCCAAGCGTCGTAATCAATGGCGCGGTTGCGTTACCCACACCCGTATTGATGAGAATCCCGGAATAAGGGGACACGATCTCTGCTTTAACAAGATGTGCCAAGAAAACCGCCTCGCATGACGCGCTGAGGTGGGATAATGAAACGACTCGGATAAAGGCTTGGCCGTGGTGTGACACGCTACGGAATACGTCAGCAGATTAGATTTGTGTAAATATTATTCTCTCTATGGCAATATGTGGAAACTTGTTTTGCAGAGCCGGACACTATCTTTGTGTTCAAAATCTTCTATGAAGTACTTGGAGGAGGAACCCACCTTGCAATGCCGAAGACAATCTGCGCGCCGGACTTGTCCTCGTTGAAGCCTGGTTCAGGGGCTACTGAGGGAATCCTGGATTAGGGGGTTTTCGGATAGCCGGATTATACCTTCAGCCGGACTCCTTGACTATGAAGATACAAGATTGAAGACTTCGTCCCGTGTCCGGAAGGGACTTTCCTTGGCGTGGAAGGCAAGCTTGGCGATACGGATATGTAGATCTCCTACCATTGTAACCGACTCTATGTAACCCTAACCCTACCCGGTGTCTATATAAACCGGAGGGTTTTAGTCCGTAGGACAACGTACACATCAACAACCATACCATAGGCTAGCTTCTAGGGTTTAGCCTCCTCGATCTCGTGGTAGATCTACTCTTGTACTACCCATATCATCAATATTAATCAAGCAGGGCGTAGGGTTTTACCTCCATCGAGAGGGCCCGAACCTGGGTAAAACTTCGTGTCCCTTGTCTCCTGTTACCATCCGGCCTAGACGCACAGTTCGGGACCCCCTATCCGAGATCCGCCGGTTTTGACACCGACAGTGAGCTTCTCCTCAATCATCATCAGAAGGTCGATCGCAACCACAAGTGGGTCAAGCGTCAGTTTGGTTCAATTCTTCAGAATATGACGATCACACAAAACACTGTGAAGAAGAACCACTACTACTTGCATGAAGTTTTTGACCGCACATGGACTATATTGTCTCACCTCTACGGTGATGAAGATCTCAAACAGATGGGCTTCCAACATGACTTTGATTGGTCTCAGCCACCTTCGGAGAAATTCAAGAAGGTCAAAGTTCCTCACTTGGTCGCCAGCTCATATTCCTCATCGCGTGAGATAGATGAAGCCGAAGATTTGAACGGCACCGCGGTAGGCCCTACTCCAATGGACGACCCCAACAACACTGGTGCTCCTCCATCGACTTCATGATGATATTCTTCAGGGGCGTTAGTTCTCACTTTTCGTCCCTTTTGGTCATTCGATGATGAAGGGGAGAAGTTTGAGCTAGTCTTCAAGAGGGTCTCTATATATGGGCGTTTTTTCTATTAAGTTACAACTCTCGCTCTTCTGAAGTGTTTGTTGGATCAAGTTGTAAACTTAAGTCTTATGGTGGTCTGATACTTTTGCTCTGTTTTTCTGCATGCTATTTTCTTCTGTACGTTAATGCACGTGCTGAATTTCATCAGACACCATATTTCATCATGCATTTCAAATTCTTCATATCATATGTTAAATGCATGTATGAATTACAAGATATAGGGGGAGATCTCCATGATATTACTCTACAATGTGCATTTGCTACTCAAAGGAAAATTCCTCACATATGCACATCTTCAGGGGGAGTTCTTCTATATCTTGCAATCAAATTCCTCAATATCAGTATTTACACTTCATATGTTTATCCCTGTTAAAAACTTAACCTATATTGTCATCAATCACCAAAAAGGGGGAGATTATAAGTGCATCTAGTGCCCCTTAGTGATTTTGGTGTATTGAAGACTTATAGGTTAAGTGACTAATGTGTTTGTGGGTGTGCACGGTTCTATAAATCTATTAGGAGTTTGATATTTACGATGAAAGTCGACCCCCAAAAATGAATGTCTTGAGCTAAAGACTTTGGTTTTCTTGAAGACTTTGAAAGTGAAGAAATTGGTGTGACCATGAAGACTTAATATTCATGTGAGGAATATGAAGCGTGAAGACTTTTGTTTTCGTAGTTTTGTTTTTCCCTTTCTTGAGTCATAGGAAACACCGTACTATTAAAGGGGGTCGAGGTAAAACTAAGGAAAAGTTTCCAAGTGATGCTCATCTCAAAATCCTACACCTACCCAATCCTTTCGAGTGAAGCAATTGGAAATCTCATATAGTTCAGTCAATTTCTTCAGTGACATAGACGAAGATCTTTTGTTCTCTAAGGAATTTGTTTTGACTAAGGAGTTAGGAATTCACTAGTGCAGATTGCCTACAAGTGAGGAACATGATAGCCATGAGGAATTTGATACTCAAATATCCGACCATTGATGTGCTAGCGCCAGCTATCCCAAAATATCTACCCACCTAACATTCATATCATTGAAGGGCATTTATGTCTTATCATGTTGGGATGCTCCCTAGGATATAAATAGCCGCCCCTACAACCACTAGTTGGTTGGCTGCTCCGAGAGAAACTGACACTTGTCATTGAGAGCATCCCATCCTCTGAGGACTTTGAGCGAAAATCATCAAGTGAGGAAAATCCAAACCCAAACACCTACAAATCCAAAGTGACTGAGCATCACTGAAGAGATTGTTCCTGTGTGGAACTGACGCTTGTTACCTTCGAGGAATGTGCATCCTCCAAACGGTTAGGCGTCATGGTCTAGAGCATCCAAGAGGAAATTGTGGATCACCGAGTGACAAAGTCTGTGAAGGTTTGGAAGTCACCTGAAGACTTACCACGAGTGATTGGGAGATGTCTGTGTGACCTTAGCTCAAGGAGAATACGGTGAGGACTGTGTGTCCAGGACTGTGTGTCCTCAAGTTTAAATACCTAGCCACTCCAACCAGACGTACGGCTGTCACAGCAGTTGGAATTGATCTACCAAATCATCGTCTTCACCAAGATACTAGTTCTATTTCCTCAACTCTTCCATTTCCTCATTCTTGTGTTGAAGTACTTGATCGTTATTGTTTGAAGACTTTGACTTTGACTTTCTCAATTTCCTTAATCATGTTCTTTAGTCACTTTGTCTTCAGCCTGCTTATCCTGTGTTTACGCTACTTATACTTTGTGCTTGTTTTCATTTCATCATGATGACTGTGCTACTGCTCTGTTATGCTTGCATCTGAGTACATGTTCCGCTGCTAGTCGTTCGTGGCTTAGGAATTTCCTCTGCTTGAAATTCCTCAGTGACGAATTTGTAAAAATCGCATATTCACCCCCTCTAGTCGATATAATGCACTTTCAAATACCATGTTCTCCTCGATGTTCTTGGAGTTCTATCTGATGTAATATTCTTTTTGCAGTGTGTTTGTCGAGATCCGATGAATTGTGGATTTATGATCAGATTATCTATGAATATTATTTGAATCTCATCGGAATTCTTATATGCATGATTTGATATCTTTGTATTTCTCTTTGAATTATCGGTTTGGTTTGGCCAACTAGATTGGTATTTCTTGCAATGGGAGAGGTGCTTTGTTTTGGGTTCAATCTTGTGGTGTCCTCACCCAGTAACATAGTAGGGGTAGCGAGGTACGTATTGTATTATTGCCATCAATGATAAAAAGATGGGGTTTTCATCATATTGCTTGAGTTTATCCCTCTACATCATGTCATCTTACCTAATGTGTTACTCTGTTCCCTTGAACTTAATACTCTAGATGAAGGGAGCAGTTGGTCGATGTGTGCAGTAATAGTAGTAGATGCAGAATTGTTTCGGTCTGCTTAACGCGGACGTGATGCTTATATGTGTAATCATTGCCTTGGATATCGTCATAACTTTGTGCTTTTCTATCAATTTCTCGATAGTGATTTGTTCACCCACCGTATTATTTGCCTTCAAGAGGGAAGCCTCTAGTGAAACCTTTGGCTCCCCGGGTCTATTTTCCATCATATATTTTCAGATCTATAAACCAAAAAACCCAAAAATACCTTGCTGCAATTTATTTAGTTTTATGTTTTAGTAATCTTTTATACCAATCTCTATCAGATCTCAGCATTGCAATTGACCGTGAAGGGATTGACAACCCCTTTATCACGTTGGGTGCAAGTGTTTGATTGCTTGTTGATACGTCTCCAACGTATCTATAATTTTTGATTGTTTCATGCTATTATATTATCTGTTTTGGATGTTTAATGGGCTTTGTTATGCACTTTTATATTATTTTTGGGACTAACCTATTAAACAAAGGCCTAGTGCAAATTGCTATTTTTTGCCTATTTCAGTGTTTCACAGAAAAGGAGTACCAAACAGAATGAAACCTTCAGGAGAGTTATTTTTGGAACAAACGCAATCCAGGAGACTTGGAGTGGACGTCAAGGAAGCAACAAGGCGGCCACGAGGTAGGAGGGCGCGCCCAGGGGGTAGGCACGCCCCCACCCTCATGGGCCCCTCGTGGCTCCACCGACCTACTTCTTTTTCCTATATATACTCATATACCCCGAAAACATCCGAGAGCACCACGAAACCCTATTTCCACCGCCGCAACCTTCTGTACCCGTGAGATCCCATCTTGGGGCCTTTTCAGGCGCTCCGCCGGAGGGGGAATTGATCACGGAGGGCTTCTACATCAACACCATAGCCTCTCCGATGATGTGTGAGTAGTTTACCATAGACCTTCAGGTCCATAGTTATTAGCTAGATGGCTTCTTCTTTCTCTTTGGATCTCAATACAAAGTTCTCCTCGATTCTCTTGGAGATCTATTCGATGTAATTCTCTTTGCGGTGTGTTTGTCGAGATCCGATGAATTGTGGGTTTATGATAAAGATTATCTATGAACAATATTTGATTCTTCTCTGAATTCTTTTATGCATGATTTAATATCTTTGCAAGTCTCTTTGAATTATCAGTTTGGTTTGGCCTACTAGATTGATCTTTCTTGCAATGGGAGAAGTGCTTAGCTTTGGGTTCAATCTTGCGGTGTCCTTTCCCAGTGACAGCAGGGGCAGCAAGGCACATATTGTATTGTTGCCATCGAGGATAAAAAGATGGGGTTTATATCATATTGCTTGAGTTTATCCCTCTACATCATGTCATCTTGCCTAATGCATTACTCTGTTCTTATGAACTTAATACTCTAGATGCATGCTGGATAGCGGTCGATGTGTGGAGTAATAGTAGTAGATACATAATTGTTTCAGTCTACTTATCGCGGACGTGATGCCTATATACATGATCATGCCTAGATATTCTCATAACTATGCGCTTTTCTATCAATTGCTCGACAGTAATTTGTTCACCCACCGTAGAATTTGCTATCTTAAGAGAAGCCACTAGTGAAACCTATGGCCCCCGGGTCTATCTTCCATCATATTATTTTCCTATCTACTTGCTATTTCTGCCGCCTTTTATTTTGCAATCTTTATTTTCCAATCTATACAAAAATTACCAAAAATATTTATCTTATTATCTTTATCAGATCTCACTTTTGCAAGTGGCCGTGAAGGGATTGACAACCCCTTTATCGCGTTTGCAAGGTTCTTATTTGTTTGTGCAGGTATGAGGGACTTGCGTGTAGTCTCCTATTGGATTGATACCTTGGTTCTCAAAAACTGAGGGAAATATACTTATGCTACTTTGCTGCATCACCCTTTCCTCTTCAAGGGAAAACCAACACATGCTCAAGAGGTAGCACTTGTGCAGGTGCATAGATTGGAGACTTGCTTGTACCTCCTACTGGATTGATACCTTGGTTCTCTAACTGAGGGAAATACTTATCTCTACTTTGCTGCATCACCCTTTCCTCTTCAAGGGAAAAAACAACGCAAGCTCAAGAAGTAGCAGGAAGAATTTCTGGCGCCGTGCCGGGGAGGTCTACATCAAGCCTACCAAGTACCCACCATAAACTCTCATCTCTTGCATTACATTATTCGCCATTTGCCTCTCGTTTTCCTCTAACCCACTTCTAAAACGATTTTCAGAAAAACACAAAATGATTTGCCTTTTTATTCGCCCTTCTTTCGCTTGTCTTTTGGTTTGCTTTTTGGTTGCTCGTGTGATAGATTGCTTGTTTTGCCTTCATGGCTAGCTCCTCTATCATAGTTGATACCCCAGAAAATGAGGTTCTTAATTTTAAACAAAGGGGTGGGGAGAATGTAGCGATCCGACCTCAAACGGTCAAATCTCTTTGCATAAGTGATACGTCTCCAACGTATCTATAATTTTTGATTGCTCCATGCTATATTATCTTGTTTTGGACAATGTTGGGCTTTATTATCCACTTTTATATTATTTTTGGGACTAACCTATTAACCGGAGGCCCAGCCCAGAATTGTTTTTTTTTTGCCTATTTTAGGGTTTCGAAGAAAAGGAATATCAAACGGAGTCCAAACGGAATGAAACCTTCGGGAACGTGTTTCTCTCACCGAACATGATCTAGGAGACTTGGACTCTATGTCAAGACACAAAAGAGGAGGCCACGAGGTAGGGGGGCGCGCCTACCCCCCCAGGCGTGCCCTCCACCCTCGTGGCCCCCTGTTGCTCCACCGATGTACTCCTTCCTCCTATATATACCTACATACCCCCAAACGATCAGATACAGAGCCAAAACCCTAATTCCACCGCCGCAACTTTCTGTATCCACAAGATCCCATCTTGGGGCCTGTTCCGGAGCTCCACTGGAGGGGGTATCCATCATGGAGGGCTTCTACATCATCACCATAGCCCCTCCGATGAAGTGTGAGTAGTTCACCTCAGACCTACGGGTCCATAGTTATTAGCTAGATGGCTTCTTCTCTCTTTTTGGATCTCAATACAATGTTCTCCCCCACTCTTGTGGAGATCTATTTGATGTAATCTTCTTTTTGCGGTGTGTTTGTTGAGACCGATGAATTGTGGGTTTATGATCAAGTCTATATATGAAGAATATTTGAATCTTCTCTGAATTCTTTTATGTATGATTGGTAATCTTAGCAAGTCTCTTCGAATTATCAGTTTGGTTTGGCCTACTAGATTGATCTTTCTTGCAATGGGAGAAGTGCTTAGCTTTGTGTTCAATCTTGCGGTGTCCTTTCCCAGTGATAGTAGGGGCAGCAAGGCATGTATTGTATTGTTGCCATCGAGGATAACAAGATGGGGTTTTCATCATATTGCATGAGTTTATCCCTCTACATCATGTCATCTTCCTTAAGGCATTACTCTGTTTTCATTAACTTAATACTCTAGATGCATGTTGGATAGCGGTCGATAAGTGGAGTAATAGTACTAGATACAGGCAGGAGCCGTTCTACTTGTCTCGGACGTGATGCCTATATACATGATCATGCCTTGATATTCTCATAACTATGCTCAATTCTGTCAATTGCTCAACAGTAATTCGTTCACCCACCGTAGAATACTTATGCTCTTGAGAGAAGCCACTAGTGAAACCTATGGCCCCCAGGTCTATCTTCATCATATTAATCTTCCAATACTTAGTTATTTCCTTTGCTTTTTTACTTTACCTTTATTTTACTTTGCATCTTTATCATAAAAATACCAAAAATATTATCTTATCATATCTATCAGATCTCACTCTCGTAAGTGGCCGTGTAGGGATTGACAACCCCTTATCGCGTTGGTTGCGAGGATTTATTTGTTTTGTGCAGGTACGAGGGACTCGCGCGTAGCCTCCTACTGGATTGATACCTTGGTTCTCAAAAACTGAGGGAAATACTTACGCTACTCTGCTGCATCATCCCTTCCTCTTCGGGGAAAAACCAATGCAGTGCTCAAGAGGTAGCAATAAGTCTCATCCCTGGATCGGTAATGCTGACACACACAGTACTCGAGGATTTATAACAGAGTGCAATCACACACTTATTACATCGAATAACTCAAAGAGAGTACTTATTACAATAATATGGCTGAAGGCCATCTAAATAAGATAATTGCGGAAGCTTCAAGGGTAAATGAGTCCATCAACTCCAACGGCATAGCTGAGTGCATGACAACGACCTAGCGCACCTTACTCGTCGTCCGAAAACTTTGCAACATAATACATTCCAGCCTGTGTAGGTCAGCACATGGAATATGCTGGCAAGATAACACTATAGAGCAATGAACAAATAACAACTATCACTACATGCATATATAGCTGGTGGAGGCTCAACGGTTAATGTTTTGCATAAAGCTAGTTTTTTCCTACAACAAAGGAATATATTTTATTTAACTAAAATTTTGTTGAAAACATTGGGAAGGTTCCTCCAACTCAATCCCAAAATAATAATTTAACAACCCAACAAATTGATTAGGTAAAGTGATGAGATCAAATCAATAATTCAAGTACCAGATACTCAAGATGTCCATAACCGGGGACACGGCTAACCATGATTAGTTTATACACTCTACAGAGGTTTGCACACTTTTCCCCACAGACTTGATCTCCTCTGTTGTATTTCTCGCACTACATGATGTTTGAGAAACGAATGACTGAGACAGAGTCTTTCCGAAGAGGTCCCCTTAACTGATAGATAGGCCGATACACCTACAATCCCCTACATCTGCTAGCCCATCATGGAAAGGATTCCCACAACTTACTAAACTATGCCAGAGCCCATATTGGCTTGTGGATGCACACGGAAGTTTCTAGCATGAATAACCTTATGATCCCTTTGAGCCTTGGTGGCAGACCATAGGATGATCACATGGGTACTCCGGGATATCCTAGGACAACACTGGATTACTCCAGGTGCCCAGACAACCACTTGGTGCTCCAGGGTGCCTCAACCAATCCACCCAGATGTGTATTAAAGTAGCCACCTTAAGTCTAACCATTAATTAAAACTCTCACATCTGTCATGGATCACTCAAACCAAACCACGTCTACAAGCATATCATAGTAGTATAAGCATAACGTAGTAACACCCAGGGTTTGAAATAAAAGACAGTAGGTTCTACCTCATCAGCTACTTCCCTATACCCACATGTTATCAAGTCCTAACCATGCAGTGTTTGAGGATTGAAACTAATGCATAAAAACTGGGTAATAAGGGATATGATCAAAGTGTTACTTGCCTTGCTGACGATCTCAAAACCCTAGTGACTCGTAGTAGCATGCTTCGCACTCCAGAAACTCTATCGGGAATAAAAAATAGCATACGTAAGCACTCAAGCATAAGATGCAAGGGTAAAAATCAAGAGAAAAGATCCAAACTGAAAGTTCAACTAAAGAGCTTTGATTTGCAAAAAGAATCAATCAAATCAGAGCTAGGAAACTCAAACTGCAATCAAAACAAATTCGAAATCAAATCTGTTTGAAACCAAATTTTAATTTGTCCAAACCATGTTCAAGTTGATTATCTGGAAAGAGGGGAACAAGACGAAGATTTTGGCGTTGGTTTCACTGGATTTGGATAAACGAGCAAAAAGTAGCGAGAGTTTGAAGATCAAGGAATAATCTGTGATAAAAGTATTCACGGATAGGTCCCTAGCCGAAAATTAAAAAGAAAAAGAAAAACCTAACGAACGAACATTCGCTAACAGAACTAAACGAACGAAAATTGTTCGTTAGAAGAAACTAACCGATGAACATTCACTAATTAACGAACTAAAATAAAAAAACCGATCTAACCTAAACCAAAAAACGAAAGAAAACTGAGCGGGGTTTTGCGGTTTTTACCGGTTTTCGAAAAAAACGGCAACGAGATTCGGCGCGGCTCCGGCGGCTTCGGTGGTTCCGGCGGCAGCGCCAGGCAGGGAAGTGGGTGGCGGGGGTGCGGCGGGAGGCGCGGGCGGCGGCGCGGCTGCAGCGGCTGCGGCGGCTGCGGCGATCGGCGGCGACAGCGGCGGCAGTGGCTTGCAGCGGCGGCGCGGCTCGGCGTGGGGAGGCGGGCTGCGGCGGCGGCGGTTGAGGAGAGGGGGGCGGCTCCGACTTGGGCAGGGGGTCGGCGGCGGTGGCTCGGACTCCTTGTCGGAGTCCGACTTGGACACGGCGGCGCGCGGGGAAGGCGGGTGCGCGAGCGGCTGGGCCTTCGGCCCAGTCGGGCGGAGAAGATTTGTTTAAAATAAATTTTGCACGAAAGAAAAAATCCTAATAAAATATAAAAAAAATTCTAAAAATACCAGAAACAATTTTCACCGTCCAAACCTAATATTTAGGACAAGGTGAACATTTTTCTAGCCTAAGATGCAATTTTCAAAAATTCATATTTTTTCTAATTCAAATAAAATACCAAATAAAATATTTATTTGATTTTAAAATTTTCTTCTCCAATATTCCTCTCTTTTGAAGAAGTCATTTTATCTTCTATCATTTATTTTTATTAGAGGAAATACTTGGGGAAAAAAATATTAAAACCAAATTGATCCTCTTTACAAACTTGATGAAAATTCATATATGAAAATTTATGAAACCTCCAACTCTCTCCTTGGGTTCTTGAGGTGCTTAAGATTTCTAGGATCACAACCAAAAGCAAATAAAAATATGATATGCATATGATGACCTATGTATAACATCCAAATTGAAAATTGAGATGTTATAGAGAATCTAAAAGATGCTTGGTATAGAATTTGCAATGCTCAAAATAAATCTACTCGTAAGCAATCTACTACCGTTCTTCTTCGAAAATTTTATGTAGGTCTGACTACTTGGTATAGATATGTGCTAGATACCATTACTGGGGGAAATTTCTTGGCTAGTCACATGATGGATGCTTACAATGCTATGTTGAATCTAGTAGGATTTCCACCGCTTATGGTTAGTGAAATGGTTTTAACTTTGGAATGGCTTGATATTATTGAAAACAAAAATCCGCACCTAGAGCTATTTGAGAGTTTGGATAAAAATTCCATAATCACATTACTCAACTTGGATCAAAGGTGGGGGTTACTTTGAAGAACTTTAAGGAAAAAGAACCCCTAGTTAATGAGAAAATTGATCAAGATTCCTCTAGAATTGATAAATTAGAAGATATTGTTACCAACTTGGGTTCCACTTTGTTGCTGTTAAAACTACTCCAAAACTTCCTCCTATTAAAACTACCAAGTTTATTGATGTTCCTAAAAATAAGGGTGATTCTTCTAGTAAAGGAGGCCTTAAGATGATAAGCGTCCACCCCAACTTTCTTAATATTATTAAGGAACCGCTCGGTACCAGTGAATTTCTTGATTTCCTAATTAGGAGTGTGATTATTGATAAAACCAAAGAATCTCCTAGAGGGTATAAGTATGCAATTGAGGAAGAGCATACCAAAGGTGACAACACCTAGATCTATTGCAATATGCCTAGCTAGGGGCGTTAAACAATAGCGCTTGTTGAGAGGCAACCCAATTTTATTTTTGTGGTTTTTGTTTAGCTACTATTCTTGAATAAAATGCACATTATTACCTCTTTCGTATTGTATTTTGGTGTTTTATTAGTGTTTATGCCAAGTAAGACCTTTGGGATGGCTTACGGTGATTGTTGATTTGATCTTGCTGAAAAACAGAAACCTTGGTGCCCAGTAAAATAATTTTCATTTTTCACAGAAGTGCAATAAAATACTGATTCTTTTCACAAGATTCATATACAAATTGACTCTGTTGTACTAATGTTTCAGAATTCTTGGAGTCACGTATGTATTCAAAGTTTACAGATTACTACAAACTCTTCTGATTTTGATAGATTCTATTTTCTATGTTTTGCTTATTTTGATGAATCTATCGGTAGTATCGGGGGTATGAACCATGGAGAAGTTGGAATACAGTAGATATTACACCAATATAAATAAAGAATGAGTTCACAACAGTACCAAAAGTGGTGATTTTGTTTTCTTATACTAACAGATATCATGAGTTTTCTGTTGAGTTTTGTGTTGTGAAGTTTTCAAGTTTTGGGTAAAGATTTGATGGACTATGTAAAGTTTTGGGTAAAGAGCCTAAGCTTGGGGATACCCAAGGCTCCCCAAGGCAATATTCAAGGACAACCAAGAGCCTAAGCTTGGGGATGCCCCGGAAGGCATCCCCTCTTTCGTCTTCAATCAATCGGTAAATTTACTTGAGGCTATATTTTTATTCACCACATGATATGTGTTTTGCTTGGAGCATCTTGTATGGTATGAATCTTTTCTTTTTAGTTTGCCACAATCATCCTTGTTGTACACACCTTTTAAGAGGGACATGCATGAATCATGAACTTATTAGAATACTCTATGTGCTTCACTTATATCTTTTGAGCTAGGCAATATGCTCTAGTGCTTCACTTATATCTTTTTAGAGCATGGCAGTGGTTTTATTTTATAGAAATTGTTGAAATCTCTTGCTTCACTTATATTATTTTGAGAGTCTCTCTAAACAGCATGGTAATTTGCTTCGGTTATGAATTTAGTCCTAATATGATGGGCATCCAAGAGGGATATAATAAAAACTTTCATATTAAGTGCATTGATTACTATGAGAAGTTTGATTTGTTATGATTGTTCTGAGATATAAAGATGGTAATATTAGAGTCATGCTTGTGATTAATTGTGGATTGTAGAAATACTTGTGTTAAAGTTTGTGATTCTCGTAGAATGCACGTATGGTGAACCGTTATGTGATGAAGTCGGAGCATGATTTATTTATTGATTGTCTTCCTTATGAGTGTCGGCCGGGGATGAGCGATGGTCTTTTCCTACCAATCTATCCCCCTAGGAGCATGCATGTAGTACTTTGTTTTGATAAATAATAAACTTTTGCAATAAGTATGTGAGTTCTTTATGACTAATGTTGATTCCATGGATTATACGCACTCTCATCCTTCCACCATTGATTGCCTCTCTAGTACCACGCAACTTTCCCTGGTGCATTACACCCACCATTTACCTACCTCAAAATAGACACCATACCTACCTATTAGGGTATTTCCATATCCACTCCGAGATATATTGCAATCCAACTTCCACCGTTCCATTTATTATGACACACTTCATCATTGTCATATTGCTTTGCATGATCATGTAATTGACATCGTATTTATGGCAAAGCCACCATTCATATTTTTTTATACATTTGACTCTTGAGTCATTGCACATCCCGGTACACCATCGGAGGCATTCATATAGAGTCATATATTTGTTCTAATATCAAGTTGAATTCTTGAGTTATAAAGTACATAAAAGTGTGATGATCATCATTATTAGGGCATTGTCCCATGTGAGGAAAGGATGCTGGAGACTATGATTCCCCCACAAGTCGGGCTGAGACTCCGGACAAAAAAAAGAGGCCAAAGAGCCCAAAATTAAAAAATGAGAGAAAATAGAGACGGGGCAATGCTACTATCCTTTTTCCACACTTGTGCTTCAAAATAGCACCATGATCTTCATGATAGAGTGTCTCCTATATTGTCACTTTCATATACTAGTGGGAAATTTTCATTATAGAACTTGGCTTGTATATTCCAATGATGGGCTTCCTCAAATTGCCCTAGGTCTTCGTGAACAAGCGAGTTGGATGCACACCTACTTAGTTTATTTTTGAGCTTGCATACAGTTATAGCTCTAGTGCATCCGTTCCATGGCAATCCCTACTCACTCACATTGATATCTATTGATGGGCATCTCCATAGCCCGTTGGTATGCCTAGTTGATGTGAGATTAATTATCTCCTTCTTTTTGTCTTCTCCACAACCACCATATTGTATTCCACCTATAATGCTATATCCATGGCTCACACTTGTGTATTGCGTGAAAGTTGAAAAGGTTTGAGAACATCAAACGTATGAAACAATTGCTTGGCTTGTCAACGGGGTGATACGTCTCCAACGTATCTATAATTTTTTATTGTTCCATGCTATTTTATTATCTGTTTTGGATGTTAATGGGCTTTATTTTACACTTTTATATTATTTTTGGGACTAACCTATTAACCCAAGGCCTAGTGTAAATTGATGTTTTTTTGCCTATTTCAGTGTTTCACAGAAAAGGAATATCAAACGGAGTCCAAACGGAATGAAACCTCCGGGAGCATGATTTTTGGAACAAACATGATCCAGAGGACTTGGAGTGGACGTCAAGAAACGAACAAGCTGTCAACGAGGCAGGGGGCGTGCCTACACCCAGGGCGCGCCCTCCCCCCTCGTGGCTCAACCGACCTACTTCTTCCTCCTATATATGTTCACATACCCCGAAAACATGCAGGAGCACCACGAAACCCTATTTCCACCACTGCAACCTTCTATACCCAAGAGATCCCATCTTGGGGCCTTTTCCGAAGCTCCGCCGGAGGGGGCATCGATCACGGAGGGCCTCTACATCAACTCCATGGCCCCT
This sequence comes from Triticum urartu, assembly GCF_003073215.2. NCBI lineage: Eukaryota > Viridiplantae > Streptophyta > Magnoliopsida > Poales > Poaceae > Triticum > Triticum urartu. Next base: position 452,323,503 of record NC_053025.1, on the reverse strand, counting down.
CCGATGATGTGTGAGTAGTTTACTTCGGACCTTCGGGTCCACAGTTATTAGCTAGATGGCTTCTTCTCTCTCTTTGAATCTCAATACAAAGTTCTCCTTGATCTTCTTAGAGATCTATTCGATGTAACTCTTTTTGCGGTGTGTTTGTCGAGATCCGATGAATTGTGGGTTTATGATCAAGTCTATCTATGAACAATATTTGATTCTTCTCTGAAATCTTTTATGCATGATTGGTTATCTTTGCAAGTCTCTTCGAATTATCAGTTTGGTTTGGCCTACTAGATTGATCTTTCTTGCAATGGGAGAAGTGCTTAGCTTTGGGTTCAATCTTGCTGTGCTCGATCCCAGTGACAGAAAGGGAAACGACACATATTGTATTGTTGCCATCGAGGATAAATAGATGGGGTTTATATCATATTGCTTGAGTTTATCCCTCTACATCATGTCATCTTACCTAAGGCGTTACTCTGTTCTTATGAACTTAGTACTCTAGATGCATGCTGGATACCGGTCGATATGTGGAGTAATAGTAGTAGATGCAGGCAGGAGTCGGTCTAGTTGTCACGGACGTGATGCCTATATACATGATCATGCCTGGATATTCTCATAATTATTCGCTTTTCTATCAATTGCTCGGCAGTAATTCGTTCACCCACCTTAATACTTATGCTATCTTCAGAGAAGCCACTAGTGAAACCTATGGCCCCCGGGTCTATTTTCCATCATATAAGTTTCCAATCTATTTTACTTTGCAATCTTTACTTTCAATTTATATCATAAAAATACCAAAAATATTTATCTTATCATTATTATCCCTATCAGATCTCACTCTCGTAAGTGACCGTGAAGGTATTGACAACCCCTTTATCGCGTTGGTTGCGAGGTTCTTATTTGTTTGTGTAGGTACGAGGGACTTGCGTGTGGACTCCTACTGGATTGATACCTTGGTTCTCAAAAACCGAGGGAAATACTTACGCTACTTTGCTGCATCACACTTTCCTCTTCAAGGGAAAACCAACGCGGTGCTCAAGAGGTAGCAATAAGAATTTCTGGCGCCATTGTCGGGCAGTCTATGCACAAGTCAAGACATACCAAGTACCCATCACAAACTCTTATCCCTCGCATTACATTATTTACCATTTGCCTCTCGTTTTCCTCTCCCCCACTTCACCCTTGCCGTTTTATTCGCCCTCTTTTTCCGTTCCCCTTCTCTTTTATAGTTCGTCTCTTTTTGCTTGTTTCTTGTTTGCTTGTGTGTTGGATTGCTTGCTCGTCACGATGGCTCAAGATAATACTAAATTGTGTGACTTTTCCAATACCAACAATAATGATTTTATTAGCACTCCGATTGCTCCTCTTACCGATGCTGAATATTGTGAAATTAATGCTGCCTTGCTGAATCTTGTCATGAAAGATCTGTTTTCCGCCCTTCCTAGTGAAGACACCGCTACCCATCTAAACAACTTTGTTGATTTGTGTGATATGCAAAAGAAGAAATATGTGGATAATGATATTGTTAAAACGAAGCTATTCCTGTTTTCCCTTAGAGATCATGCTAAAACTGGGTTTTCGTCTTTGCCTAAAAATAGTATTGATTCATGGAATAAGTGCAAAGATTCTTTTATCTCTAAGTATTTTCCTCCCGCTAAGATCATCACTCTTAGAAACGATATTATGAATTTTAAGCAACTTCATCATGAACATGTTGCACAAGCTTGGGAGAGGATGAAATTAGTGATACGTAATTGCCCTACACATGGTTTGAAATTTTGGATGATTATACAAAAAATTTATGCCGGATTGAACTTCTCTAGAAATCTTTTAGATTCGGCCGCGGGAAGCACTTTTATGGAAATCACTTTAGGAGAAGCTACTAAACTCCTAGATAATATTATGGTTAATTATTCTCAATGGCATACTGAAAGATCTACTAATAAAAAGGTGCATGCTATAGAAGAAATCAATGTTTTGAGTGGAAAGATGGGTGAACTTATGAAATTGTTTGCTAATAAAATTGTTTCTCCTGATCCTAATGATATGCCTTTGTCTACTTTGATTGAGAATAATAATGAATCTATGGATGTGAATTTTGTTGATAGGAACAATTTTGGTAATAACGCGTATAGAGATAATTTTAATCCTAGGCCGTTTCCTAGTAATTCCTCTAATAATTATGGTAATTCCTACAACAATTCTTATGGAAATTTTAATAATGTGCCCTCTGATTTTGAATCTAATATTAAAGAATTTATTAGTTCGCAAAAGAGTTTCAATGCTTTGATTGAAGAAAAATTGTCTAAGATTGATGAGTTGGCTAGGAACGTGGATAGAATTTCTCTTGATGTTGATTATTTGAAACATATATCTATTCCACCTAAGCATGATATCAATGAGTCTCTCAAAGCTATGATAATTTCCATTGATGAGTGCAAAGAAAGAACCGCTAGGATGCATGCTAAAAAAGATTGCTTTGTGAAAGTGTGTTCTTCTAGTTTCCATGATAATAAAGATGAAGATCTAAAAGTTATTGATGTGTCCCCTATTAAATATTTGTTTTGCAATATGAATCTTGATAATGATGGGACTAGAGATGAGTCAACTTTAGTTAGAAGGCGTCCTAATGATTCAGAGTTTTTAGATCTTGATGCAAAATTGATAAAAGTGGGATGGAAGAGGTCAAAACTTTAAATAGCAATGAACCCACTATCTTGTATTTCATGGAATTTAATTATGATAATTTCTCTTTGATAGATTGTATTTCCTTGTTGCAATCTGTGCTAAATTTTCCGCATGCTTATAGTCAAAATAAAGCTTTTACTAAACATATTGTTGATGCTTTAATGCAATCTTATGAAGAAAAGCTTGAATTGGAAGATTCTATCCCTAGAAATTCATGATGAGTGGGAACCTACTATTAAAATTAAGATTAAAGATCATGAATACTTTGCTTTATGTGATTTGGGTGCTAGTGTTTCCACGATTCCCAAAACTTTGTGTGATTTGCTAGGTTTCCGTGAATTTGATGATTGTTCTTTAAACTTGCATCTTGCAGATTCCACCATTAAGAAACCTATGGGAAGAATTAATGATGTTCTTATTGTTGAAAATAGGAATTATGTGCCCATAGATTTCATTGTCCTTGATATAGATTGCAATCCTACATGTCCTATTATTCTTGGTAGACCTTTCCTTAGAACGATTGGTGCAATTATTGATATGAAGGAAGGGAATATTATATTCCAATTTCCGTTAAGGAAGGGCATGGAACACTTTCCTAGAAATTAAATTAAATTACCTTATGAATCAATTATGAGAGCCACTTATGGATTGCATACCAAAGATGATAATACCTAGATCTATCCTTGCTTTTATGCCTAGCTAGGGGCGTTAAACGATAACGCTTGTTGGGCGGCAACCCAATTTTATTTTTGTTTCTTGCTTTTATATTCTGTTTAGTAATAAATAATTTATCTAGACTATGTTTAGATGTGGTTTTATGCTTTTAATTAGTGTTTGTGCCAAGTAGAACCTCTGGGAAGACTTGGGGAAAGTCTTTGTGATCTTGCTGTAAAAAATAGAAACTTTAGCGCTCAGGAGAATTGCTGCCATTTTTATTGGGGAGTGCTATTTAGTTAATTATTTTTGCAGATGATTAATAGATAAATTCCTCACATCCAGAAATTTATTTTAGAATTTTTGGGGTTCCATAAGTATTCGAAACCTACATATAACTACAGACTGTTCTGTTTTTGACAGATTCTGTTTTTCGTGTGTTGTTTGCTTATTTTGATGAATCTATGGCTAGTAATAGAATTTATAAACCATAGAAAATACAGTAGGTTTAACACCAATATAAATAAAGGATGATTTAATTACAGTAGCTTGAAGTGGTGGTTTGTTTTCTTTTACTAACGGAGCTCACGAGATTTTCTTTTAAGTTTTGTGTTGTGAAGTTTTCAAGCTTTGGGTAAAGATTTGATGGATTATGGAACAAGGAGTGGCACGAGCCTAAGCTTGGGGATGCCCAAGGCACCCCAAGGTAAAATCCAAGGACAACCATAGGCCTAAGCTTGGGGATGCCCCGGAAGGCATCCCCTCTTTCGTCTTCGTCCATCGGTAACTTTACTTGGAGCTATATTTTTATTCGCCACATGATATGTGTTTTGCTTGGAGCATCTTGTATGATTTGATTCTTTGATTTTTAGTTAACCACAATAATCCTTTCTGTACACACCTTTTGGGAGAGACACACATGAATTGGCATTTATTAGAATACTCTATGTGCTTCACTTATATCTTTTGAGTTGGATAATTTTTGCTCTAGTGCTTCGCTTCTATCTTTTAGAGCACGGCGGTGGTTTTATTTTATAGAAATAATTGATCTCTCATGCTTCACTTATATTATTTTGAGAGTCCTTTAGAACAGCATGGTAATTTACTTTGGTTATAAATTTTAAATGCTAAGAGAAGTTGGATGCTTAATAGATTGTTTTGAGATATAAAGGTGGTAATATTAGAGGTGTGCTAGTTGAGTAATTGTGAAATTGATGAATACTTGTTTTGAAGTTGTCAAGTACCATAGCATGCACATACGTTATGTGACAAATTTGAAGCATGAGGTGTTCTTTGATTGCTTTCCTTATGAGTGGCGGTCGGGGACGAGCGATGGTCTTTTCGTACCAATCTATCCCCTAGGAGCATGCGTGTAGTGCTTGGTTTTGATGACTTGTAGATTTTTGCAATAATTATGTGAGTTCTTTATGACTAATGTTGAGTCCATGGATTATACGCACTCTCACCCTTCCATCATTGCTAGCCTCTTCGGGACCGTGCATTGCACTTTCTCACCTTGAGAGTTGGTGCAAACTTCGCCGGTGCATCCAAACCCCGTGATATGATATGCTCTATCACACATAAGCCTCCTTATATCTTCCTCAAAACAGCCACCGTACCTACCTATTATGGCATTTCCATAGCCATTCCGAGATATATTTCCATGCAACTTTCCACCGTTCCATTTATTATGACACGCATCATCATTGTCATATTGCTTTGCATGCTCATGTAGTTGACATCGTATTTGTGGCAAAGCCACCATGCTCAATTTTTCGTACATGTCACTCTTGATTCATCGCAATGCCGGTACACCGCTGGAGGCATTCACATAGAGTCATATTTTGTTCTAAGTCTCGAGTTGTAATTCTTGAGTTGTAAGTAAATAAAAGTGTGATGATCGTCATTAGAGCATTGTCCCATGTGAGGAAAGGATGATGGAGACTATGATTCCCCCACAAGTCGGGATGAGACTCCAGACGAAATAATAATAATAATAATAATAATAATAATAATAATAATAATAAAAGAGGCCATAAAAAAGAGAAAAGAAGGCCCCAAAAAAGGAGATAAAAAGAGAGAAGGGACAATGTTACTATCCTTTTTCCACACTTGTGCTTCAAAGTAGCACCATGATCTTCATGATAGAGAGTCTCTTACTTTGTCACTTTCATATACTAGTGGGAATTTTTCATTATTAGAACTTGGCTTGTATATTCCAATGATGGGCTTCCTCAAATGCCCTAGGTCTTCGTGAGCAAGCAAGTTGGATGCACACCCACTTAGTTTCTTTGATGAGCTTTCATATATTTATAGATCTAGTGCATCCGTTGCATGGCGATCCCTACTCCTTGTATTGACATCAGTCGGTCGGCATCTTCATAGCCCATTGATTAGCCGCGTCAATGTGAGACTTTCTCCCTTTTTTTCTTCTCACACAACCTCAATCATCATATTCTATTCCACCCATAGTGCTATGTCCATGGCTCGCGCTCATATATTGCGTAAAAGTTGAAAGAGATTGAAAAGGCTAAGTATGAAACAATTGCTTGGCTTGTCATCGGGGTTGTGCATGATGGGAGCATTTTGTGTGACAAAAATGAAGCATAGCCAAACTATATGACTTTGTAGGGATAAGTTTTCTTTGGCCATGTTATTTTGATAAGACATAATTGCTTGATTAGCATACTTGGATATTACTATTTTTATGTCAACAATAAACTTTCATCTTGAATCTTTCGGATCTGAACATTCATGCCACAATAGAGAAAAATATACATTGAAGAAAATGCTAGAAAGCATTCCACATCAAAAATTCTATTTTTATCATTTACCTACTTGAGGACGAGCAGGAATTAAGCTTGGGGATGCTTGATACGTCTCCAACGTATCTATAATTTTTGATTGTTCCATGCTATTATATTATCTATTTTGGATGTTAATGGGCTTTATTTTACACTTTTATATTATTTTTGCGACTAACCTATTAACCCAAGGCCCAGTGCAAATTGTTGTTTTTTACCTATTTCAGTGTTTCACAGAAAAGGAATATCAAACGGAGTCCAAACGGAATGAAACCTTCGGGAGCGTGATTTTTGGAACAAACGTGTTCCAGAGGACTTGGAGTGGACGTCAAGAAACGAACAAGGTGTCCACGAGGCAGGGGGGCGTGCCTACCCCCTGGGCGCTCCCTCCCCCCTCGTGGGCCCCTCGTGGCTCAACCGACCTACTTCTTCCTCCTATACATGTTCACATACCCCGAAAACATCCAGGAGCACCACGAAACCCTATTTCCACCGCTGCAACCTTATGTACCCAAGAGGTCCCATCTTGGGGCCTTTTCCGGAGCTCCGCCAAAGGGGGCATCGATCACGAAGGGCCTCTACATCAACTCCATAGCCCCTCCGATGATGTGTGAGTAGTTTACTTCAGACCCTCGGGTCCATAGTTATTAGCTAGATGGCTTCTTCTCTCTCTTTGAATCTCAATACAAAGTTATCCTCAATCTTCTTGGAGATCAATTCGATGTAACTCTTTTTGCAGTGTGTTTGTCTATGAACAATATTTGATTCTTCTCTGAAATCTTTTATGCATGATTGGCTATCTTTGCAAGTCTCTTCGAATTATCAGTTTGGTTTGGCCTACTAGATTGATCTTTCTTGCAATGGGAGAAGTGCTTAGCTTTGGGTTCAATCTTGCGGTGCTCGATCCCAGTGACAGAAAGGGAAACGACACGTATTGTATTGTTGCCATCGAGGATAAATAGATGGGGTTTATATCATATTGCTTGAGTTTATCCCTCCACATCATGTCATCTTACCTAAGGCGTTACTCTGTTCTTATGAACTTAATACTCTAGATGCATGCTAGATAGCGGTCGATGTGTGGAGTAATAGTAGTAGATGCAGGCAGGAGTCGGTCTACTTGTCACGGACGTGATGCCTATATACATGATCATGCCTAGATATTCTCATAATTATTCGCTTTTCTATCAATTGCTCGACAGTAATTCGTTCACCCACCGTAACACTTATGCTATCTTGAGAGAAGCCACTAGTGAAACCTATGGCCCCCGAGTCTATTTTCCATCATATAAGTTTCCAATTTATTTTACTTTGCAATCTTTAATTTCAATCTATGTCATAAAAATACCAAAAATATTTATCTTATCATTATTATCTCTATGAGATCTCACTCTCGTAAGTGACCATGAAGGGATTGACAACCCCTTTATTGCGTTGGTTGCGAGGTTCTTATTTGTTTGTGTAGGTACGAGGGACTTGCGTGTGGCCTCCTACTAGATTGATACCTTGGTTCTCAAAAACTGAGGGAAACACTTACTCTACTTTGCTACATCACCCTGTCCTCTTCAAGGGAAAACCAATGCAGTGCTCAAGAGGTAGCCCGGGGTTGTGCATGATTTAATACTTTGTGTGATGAAGATGGACCATAGCCAGACTATATGATTTTGTAGGGATAACTTTCTTTGGCCATGTTATTTGAGAAGACAAGATTGCTTTGTTATTGTGCTTGGAGTATTATTGTTTTTATGTCAATATTAAACTTTTGTTTTGAATCTTATGGATCTGAATATTCATGCCCAAATAAAGAAAATTACATAGATAAATATGCTAGGTAGCATTCCACATAAAAATTCTGTTTTTATCATTTACCTACTCGAGGACGAGCAGGAATTATTTGGATGTTTTATATGCATTAATATGCTATTTAATATTATTTTTGGGACTAACTTATTAACCCAGAGCCTAGTGGTAGTTTTTGTATTTTCCTTGTTTTTGAGTTTCGCAGAAAAGGAATATCAAACGGAGTCCAAATGGAATAAAACTTTACGATGATTTTTATTGGACCAGAAGACACACGTAGGACTTGAGAACCAAGTCAGAAGAGTCCCGGGGCGACGACAAGGGTGCAGGGCGTGCCCCTGCCTTGTGGGTCCCTCGGAGCTCCTCTAATCCTATTCTTCTGCCTATAAATTCCCAAATATTCCCAAACCCTCAAAAGCATCCACAAAAATACGTTTCTGCCACGGCAACCTTCTGTTCCTGTGAGATCCCATCTTGGGGCCTTTTCCGGCGATCTACCGGAGGGGGATTCGATCACGGATGGCATCTACATCAACCCTATTGCCCTTCCGATGAAGCGTGTCTAGTTTACCTCAGACCTACAGGTCCATAGCTAGTAGCTAGATGTATTCTTCTCTCTTTGATCCTCAATACGATGTTCTCCTCGATGTTTTGGGAGATCTATCTGATGTAATCTTCTTTTGTAGTGTGTTTGTCGAGATCCGATGAATTGTGGATTTATGATCAGTTTATCTACGAATATTATTTGAATCTTCTCTGAATTCTTATATGCATGATTGGATATCTTTGTATTTCTCTTCGAATTATAGATTTGGTTTGGTCAACTAGATTGCTTTTTCTTGCAATGGGAGAGGTGCTTAGTTTTGGGTTCAATCTTGCGGTGTCCTCACCCAATGACGAAGTAGGGGTAGCTAGGCACGTATTTGTATTGTTGGCATAAAGGGTAAAAAGATGGGGTTTTCATCATATTGCTTGAGTTTATCCCTCTACATCATGTCATCTTACTTAAGGCGTTACTCCGTTCTTATGAACTTAATACTCTAGATGCATGTTAGATAGCAGTCGATGTGTGGAGTAATAGTAGTAGATGCATCTACTTGACACGGACGTGATGCCTATATGCATAATCATTGCCTTAGGTATCGTGGTAACTTTGCGCTTTTCTATCAATTGCTCCACAGTAATTTGTTCACCCATCGTATTATTTCCTTCAAGAGAGAAGCCTCTAGTGAAACCTATGGCCCCTGGGTCCATTTCCATCATATATGTTTAGATCTATAAACCAAAAACCAAATAATATCTTGTTGCAATTTATTTACTTTTATTTTGTTTTATGTTTTAGTAATCTTTTATATCTATCTCTATCGGTAATTTACAGGACAAAGATTATTTTGGTGGACGCTACTGGTCATTTTGGAATATTTCTGAATATATGGACCAAAGATTAGGGCTGGAGGACTCCTGCAGGCCCCACAAGCCAGGGGGCGCACCCTGAGGGCTTGTGGAGCCCTTGGGAGTCTTCTGCCTTCCTCTCTAAGTCGTATGTGTGTATACTGGTCTGGGCTCCGTTTGATATTCCTTTTCTGTAAAACTCAAAAACAAGGAAAAACAGAAACTGGCACTGGGCTCTGGGTTAATAAGTTAGTCCCCAAAATAATATAAAATATCATATAAATGCATATAAAACATCCAAAAAAGAAAATATAATAGCATGGAACAATAAAAAATTATAGATGGTAGAGACGTATCAACCTACTCGAGGACGAGGAGGAATTAAGCTTGGGGATGCTTGATACATCTCCAACGTATCTATAATTTTTTTATTATAGCATGGGTCTTGGATGTTTTATATACACTTTCAAGCAATTATATGCCATTTTTTGGGACAACCCTATTAACTTAGTGCCAAGTGTCAGTTGTTGTGTTTTGCCTGTTTTTTGGTTTTTTAGAATATCAGTACCAAACAAAGTCCAAATGCCACAAAACTTTTTGGAGATTTTTTCTGTCAATAAGAGACCCTGGAAGCTTTGGGAGGGGATGAGAAGATGGAGCAGTGGCCCACGAGGCACCAGGGCGCGCCCTGGTGGCTTGTGGGGCCCACATGGCTCCATTTGACCTAACTCCGTCTCTATAAATTCTCTAAATCATGAAACCAACAGAGGAGTCCACGAAATAGTATTTCTGCCGCCGCAAGTTCCTATTCTTGACAGATCCCATCTAGAGGCCTTTTCCGGCACTCTGCCGGAGGGGGATTCGATCACGGAGGGGATCTATATGCGGTATTTGCATGCCGTTCCAAGTAAATTGGCATGTGCCCACTCTAATTTTTCAAAATAATTTTCCGTTTTGTGTGCTCGTACCTCTCATGAAGCGGCAGGGGGTGGCCAATATTTTCCATGCTAGGTATTTTATTCTCATGATGAGTGTTTATTCACTTGTCATTGCATGAGAGTGTGGCAGGTAATAGGGATGCCCAGTCTCAAAATGAAAAAAATGATGATGATAATAAACTTCTTGGAAAGTGTTGGTATGGAAAGCACCTGTGGATACGACTAGCCATGGATTTTGAAGGAATGGTGGAAAGGAAATAAACTTTATTTTCTATTTGGGAACCGCCTATAATTTTTCTAGCAAGGAGGATATTGGGAATTCTCGGTCGTTTTCGTTGATAGGAAAAGCATGCCTCTCAAAATAATTTTATCTCTAATTTATGTCTTGAGCTCCGGCACCTCTGCAAATCTTTGCTTTCCTCTGCGAAAGGCCTATCTATTTACTTTTATGCAATTTTTATTTCTATTTTGAGTCTCCATCTTCTCTTACAAAGCACCAAGTATAGAGCACTATTGTCATACTTGTGCATTGGATGTAGCTAATGTTGAGTGTGTTTCATGAATGGATGAACGATTGAGCATAATGGGCTATGGATAACTTTATTTAATGTTGATATTTTGAAAGACATGGTTGCTTGTTGGTATGCTTGACTATTTATGTCTTCATGTCAAACTATAGACTATTGCTTTCAATAATTCAAGTCCAAATGTCCATGCTACAAAAGAAAAGAGTATATGATGAATATGTTAGGTAGCATTCCACATCAAAAATTCCGTTATTTTATCATTTACCTACTCGAGGATGAGCAGGAATTAAGCTTGGGGATGCTTGATACGTCTCCAACATATCCATAAATTTTTATTGTCCGTGCTATTATAGTATCAATCTTGGATGTTTTATATACACTTTCAAGCAATTATATATCATTTATTGGGACTAAACTATTAACTTAGTGCCTAGTGCCATTTGATGTTTTTTTTGCCTTTTTTGGTTTTTCAGAATATCAATACCAAACGAAGTCCAAATGCCACATAAAAATTTGGAGATTTTTTCTGGCAATAAGAGACCCTGGAAGCTTCGGGGGGGCGAGAGGATGGAGCGGTGGCCCATGAGGCACCAGGGCACGCCCTGGTGGCTTGTGGGGCCCACGTGGCTCTGTTAATCTAACTCTGCCTGTATCAATTCTCCAAAATCGTGAAACCAACAAAGGAGTCCACAAAATTTTTTCCCGTCGCTGCAAGTTCCTGTTCTTGATAGATCCCATTTGGAGGCCTTTTTTGGCACATCGCGGAGGGGGATTCGATCACGAAGGGGCTCTACATCATCCTTGCTGCCCTTCCGATGATGCGTGAGTAGTTTACCATAGACTGACGCGTCCATAGTTAGTAGCTAGATGGCTTCTTATCTATATTTGACTTTCAATTAGGGATGGCAATGGGCCGGGTTTCGGGCAGGTGAAGCTGGTCCAAATCCAAGCCATGACCCATCTTCCTACCCTCTACCCATCCACCAAATTATCCATGGGCACAACTTGTGCCCATGCCCAAACCCGCTGGATACCCACATACCCATGGAGCTCGATGGGCATAGAAAAATCAGCATGAAGCCTTCCCAAAGATCAAATTAACTCAACATCATTCACTCACAAATGTCAACATAAGCTACATGCATAAGTAGGCAACAAATAGTACGATGAGTCCTTAAGTGTGACATATCAGAGGTTGATTTTGTAGCCTATAGCTTATGGCACCAGTTGCATATTGCCTGCCATTTCCCATTGATTTGTTCTTTCTACTATCACTGTCATAAGGCCCCACATGTCATACGGGTATCCATTGGATATCCATGGAGCACAAACTATAAATGTGCCCAACCCAGCTGTTCGTGGGTATCCATATCCACGGACCCATGGGCAGAAATGTGCTCTATACTCTTGCCCAACCGGGTCGGGTATCCAGATCCATGGATACAATTGCCATCCCTACTTTCAATACAATGTTCTTGGTGTTCTATCCGATGTAATCACATTTTGCGGTGTGTTTGTTGGGGTCCAATGAATTGTGAGTTTATGCTTAGATCTATCCATGAATATTATTTAAGTTTTCCTGCACTCTTTTATGCATGATTGTTATAGCATCATATTTCTCTCCGATCTATTGATTTAGTTTGGCAAACTAGATTGATCTTTCTTGCAATGCGAGAGGCACTTTGTAATGGGTTCGATCTTGTGGTGCTCAGTCCTAGTGACAAAAGGGGACATGATGATAACCCACAAGTATAGGGGATCGCAACAGTTTTCCAAGGTAGACTATTCTACCCAAATTTATCAATTCAGCACAAGGGGAGCCAAAGAATATTCGCGAGTATTAGGAGTTGAGTTGTGAATTCAACCACACCTAAAATACTTAATATCTATAGCAAAGTTTTCAGTAGCAAAGTAGTATGGAAGTAGTGGTAATAGTGACAAAAGTAATAGTAGCAGTTTTGTAGTGATTGTAACAGTGGCAACGATAAAGTAACTTACTCCCTCCTTCCATCTATATAGGGCCTAATGCGTTTTTTAAGACCGCCTTTGACTATTGAAAAGATTAATAGTACATGACATGCACTATGTGAAAATTATATCGTTGAAAGCTCCTTTCACACACGATTTAACGGTGTGCTTTGTGTAAGTTGCATGTCATATATTATTGCTCTAATATTTGATCAAAGTTAGCCTCGAAAAACACATTAGGCCCTATATAGATGGAAGGAGGGAGTAGCAAAGATCAATATGTGAGAAGCTTTTAGCCATTGGATCGACAATGATAATTGTGTTGGATAATATTCATCATGTAGCAGTCATAACCTAGGGTGACACAGAACTAGCTCCAATTCATCAATGTAATATAGGCATGTATTCTATATATAGTCATACGTGCTTATGAAAAAAAACTCGCATGACAACTTTTGTCCTACCCTCCCGTGGCAGCGGGGTCCTAATGGAAACTAAGAGATATTAAGGCCTCCTTTTAATAGAGAATCGGAACAAAGCATTAGCACTTAGTGAATAAATGAACTCCTCAAACTAAGGTAATCACCGGAAAGAATCCCAATTATTGTCACCTTGGGGTATGCATATCATAACTCGTAATAGGTGTCTACAACTTGCAAGATAGGATCAAGAAGACACATATATTCATGAAACACATAATAGGTTCAGATCTGAAATCATGGCACTCGGGCCCTAGTGACAAGCATTAAGCATAGGTCATAGCAACATCAATCTCAAAACATAGTAGATACTAGGGATCAAACCCTAACAAAACTAACTCGATTACATGATAAATCTCATCCAACCCATCACCGTCCAGCAAGCCTATGAAGGAATTACTCACTCCCGGCGGTGAGCATCATGTAATTGGCGATGGAGTAAGGTTGGTGACGATGATGGCAATGAATTCCCCCCTTCAGAGCCCCGAACGGACTACAAATCAGCCCTTCTATGAAGAACACGAGGTGGCGGCGGCTCCGTATGGTAAAATGCGATGAATCCTTCTCCCTGATTTTTCTTCTCCACGAATAGGTATATATGGAGTTGGAGTTAGGGTTTTAGACGGTCCAAGGGCCCCACAAGCCTGGGAGGGGCTCCCTGGGGGGGGGTAGATGCGCCCCCAGGGCTTGTGGCCTCTGGGTGGCCCCCTTCTAGTATCTTTTTTCGCCAGTATTTTTTATATATTCCACAAAAAAATCCGTAAATTTTCAGTCCAATTCGAGAACTTCTATACACCATGACAATTCTGCTGAAAACAACGTTAGTCCAGGTTGGTTCCATTCAAATCATGCAAATTAGAGTCCAAAACAAGGGCAAAAGAGTTTGGCAAAGTAGATTCGATGGAGATGCATGAAATCCCCCAAGCTTAACCCATTGCTTGTCCTTAAGCAATTCAGTTGACAAACTGAAAGTGACAAAGAAAAACTTTTACAAATATGTTTGATCTTGTTGTTGCAAATATGTCTAGCCAATATTCAGGTTTTCACCAAATATTATGAACTAATCATATTCACAATAACACTTAGGTCTCACATTTACTCATAGAAATAGCATAATCAACTGGCGAGCAATAATAAGATATCTCGGATGAAGTAATTTTTCAAAACAATCATGATGTACTTAGGTCTCCGCGAGCCTCTACCACTCATCCTCTTCCCCCTTGTCCTATTCTCCCTTGTCGTCTTCCCGGGCCTCCCCGTGACCTCTGCGGCCGGCAGAGCCCCGGCCGGACGTGCACGGCGGCACCCGGCCATGGCCTCCCTTGCCTGGCTATAAATAGCCCCTCCCGACCCCGTTCGACCTCACCACCAGCCTCACACCACCCCCAGCAACCTCCACGACCTCTCCCACGAGCTCCAGGAGCTCTCCTCTCTTCAGTTCACCGCCATGGCCACCGGCCATGCTCAGCTAAATTAGCTCGAGGCCGGCCACCTCCCTTTAGTCCACCACCACCAGAGACCTCCACCACACCCCTAGAGCCTCCCTGTTGTTTCCTTCCCCCTCTGGTAGCCCCTGGCCGCGATGCCTAACCCCACCCGAAGCCATCTCCGCCGGAGTCCATGCCATCGTCTCTCTAGTCCTCCTCGGCGTCCGTGTCCAGCCTGGATGGAGGCGCGTCCTCTCCCGAGCTCATCAGTGGTCGTGGGCCCCGAACGATGGCTAGGGACGGCCAGGCGAGCACCGGCGCCAGCGGCCTCCTCTCCTCTGTGAGCCAGCGTCAGGGGAGAAGGAGGAAGAAGGAGGGAGGAGAGAGAAAAGGAGGTGGGACCCACCTGGCAGTGAGACAAGGCCCCGACCCCACCTCTGCCAGCGTGGCAAGTGGAAGCACAATCTCCTCTAATACGCTTTTGTTTCAGTGAAAGTGTAAATCGCTGCGGCTTCGGCCAAAAGTACGCTTTCACTATCCTGAAAGTGTAGTTCCTGGAATGCGCTTTCAGTTTTTTTGTTTTGGCCCAGTCTGTAAATATTTCTATTACAGATAGGTCCCTAGCAGAAAACCCCTCCTAACTTTTTGCTCGTAACTTTGATTGAGGTGAATCCAAGGCCATGTTTGGTTCTGCTATGGATTTCTAAAAGCAGCTATGAAAAATCTGTTGTGGAAAAACAACTGTGGAAAATCTGAGTGAAAAAGATGTAGGTCATTTGGCAAACCAACTGATACATCTTTTTCAGATGTTGGCCCACAGTGGAATCAGATTTTGGAAAGCACTTCCTGGGCTGCTTCCGCTTTTGGTTCTGATTTTGGCAGCGGATTTCTTTAATCGGATTCTGCTGGGTTCGCCCTTCGGTTCAGATTCTGCTGCGCGGTAGTGGAATCCGTCGATAAAAGCTGAACCAAACAAGGCCGAAAGCCTACTTCTTCATCTCGTTGAGCCCGATCTGTTCATATCATTTTCACTATGTGTTCACATTTTTAAGATGACCTTATTGCCCTTGCCCCTAATCAGCCCCCTCCGAGAGAGAATCTTTTCTGGTGAATCTTTCCGCGACTTCACCGCACCTCTTCCCGGAGCCTCCTTCATCACCAGGCAAGCCACACCACCCACTTGCATGATGGCCATGCAGTAGCCATGGTTTTCAACTTGAATATTTAATAAATGTCTTCTTGTTTTAATACGGTTATCGTTGTTTCGGTGATGCTTATGGATTTGTGTTCACATTCATGCTATGCTTTTATGCACCTGGTATTCATGTCCTAGTTGCTAGTATTTCTGTCGTATGTCATGCTTGGTAGTAGTACAAGTTGGTGTTGGTCATGTTCTTCGGCGCATGACTATCGTCTGCTACCGAGTCCCGTGATATGCATGTTCCTTTGCATCTAGGTGGTTATATGCTTACTTGGTAATATTCTTGATATGTTCTTGCTTAGTGTTTATTGTTAATGCTAGTGGTCATGTTATGCTATGAGTAGTGTTATACTTGTGATGTTCATGCTAGTCAGTATGCCATGCTCATTCGGATATATGCTTTATAGTTGTAGATATGCTTGATGATTATGTTGTACCCCCATGCTTATGTTGATATCATGCATGATAGTTGCATCAAGTTATATTGTATGACTCAGCATCACTTGCATTCAAGTTTAACCGGACTTAAATGAACTTGAACAACTGTTGGCTGAGTCATGGTGCCACCATATCGAGCTGACCAGTGCAGCCACATTTGCCTTTTATGGGAAGGGCCTAACTGGGTCTATTGTCATGCCTCTCGCCGGTGCCTCCAACGAGGGAAGGTTATGCATGGGCGCTACCTTGGCCTAGTAGGACGGCATAAGCCTTGTGTGCCCAAGTTTTTTGCACGCTTTTGTCCCCGTTTGGGACCGTTTATTGTTTTGCCACGACGGTGGCCGTTGATGCCTTTGGTAGGCACGGGGCCACCCATGACTTAGCCCAAAGGGGAGTTTGTCTAAGTGGCCGGGAGAGTGTCATGGGCAGTAGATCGGTTTGTCGGAATGTCGTTGGTTGACCCGAATGGGAGTGCGAGGCCATGGATTCCGTGGTGTGGGTACATTGTGCTAACCTCTGCAGAGTGTGTGTTAAATCTATCGATAGCCGCGCCCGCGGATAAGGGCCCAGTTCGTAGTTGGTCACACTATGGGTCAACAGTAATAATAATGATGTGCTTAATAACAACTCTGGTTCGGTGATGAGAAAGAGGTTGATTGTGATCATGAGATGATCATCGTGGTATCGAGGATACCGAGTTGTTGGATATTTGTGGTGTTATGCGAGAGTCAAGGGTTAAGGTCAAGCTCCTTGTGGTCATGTAATGATTACTACGGTATTGTAATACCAATCTTGATTGGATCCTGAGATGATCGTGTGATGTCAGTGATGGTAAGCTTATGCATGTGATGGTTACAAGGTAACCCGGGCAGAGTAAGTTGGTGCATGATAGTGTCATCATGTTGCATGCTAGTATCATCATGTTCATATGTTCATGCCATGATCGTATTAGCTGTATCATGTTCATGCTATGATTGATCTTCTAGTATCATGTTAATCCTTGCTAACCTGTAATTGCCATGCTATTATCGGTCTTGATTGCTCTTGGTTGCTTTGAGCTTGCAAGTACATTCAATGTACTGACCTGGCATGTCATGCCAGTTTGCAGGTCATGCCAGATTTGATTGCTTGTTTGCCGTGGATTCCTTGTTTGCGAGCAAGGATAAGCGTTCCAGCCAAAGTCCCTACGGAGTAGAGTTCACCACCGTCGTCGCTATTCCGTTACTAGAGATTATTCCGCTGCTTCGTGTTGTTCTGTTGCTTGCATAGAGCAATCGTGGCAGGCGTAGTGTCGTCATGCCGATGTAATCCCCTGTACCCATATAGATTGTAATAAAGAGTTGATTTGTTCTGTGCTAAGCACTGTCGTATTCCAGAAGACTTCTCCTTGATCTCTGGGCTGGAATACGGGGCGTTCCAGTTTCTCTGAGCCGGGGTGTCACAACACAACCCACCTGGGCGCGCCAGGGAGCCCAGGCGCGCCCTGGTGGGTTGTGCTCCCATCGTCCCACCTATGGTGCCCATCTCCTCGTATATAAGTCATTTTGACCTAGAAAAAATAAGGAGAGGACTTTTGGGATGGAGCGCCACCGTCTCGAGGCGGAACTTGGGCAGGAGCACTTTTTCCCTCCGGCGGAGCGATTCCGCCGGGGGAACTTCCCTCCCGAAAAGGAAAATCATCGTCATCATCATCACCAACAACTCTCCCATCTTGGGGAGGGCAATATCCATCAACATCTTCAACAACACCATCTCCTCTCAAACCCTAGTTCTTCTCTTGTGTTCAATCTTTGTACTGGAACTATAGATTGGTACTTGTGGGTGGCTAGTAGTGATGATTACATCTTGTAGTTGATTACTATATGGTTTATTTGGTGGAAGATTATATGTTAAGATCCAATATGCTATTTAATACCTGTCGGGGATATACCCCGCGGTATAAACTGTCGGATGTATGACCCGGCTAGAGTTTGGCGATTCACTGGCGACCCGCTTGGACCTGGCGGTTTACGATTCATTGGTAACCCGGCAGGCGGGACAGACGGATGACAAGGCCCAAGGCCCAGAAGGCCGGTTTATGTTATGGTGGGCTGGTTTACAAGGGAAGACATAAGGAATATTCTCCTATCAAGGAAGCAAGACTAGGACTCCACTTGTAATAGAGTAGTCCTAATCCAACTAGGACTAATCATGTAAACCGCCCCTTCAACATATATAAGGAGGGGAAGGGCTCCCCAAAGAGGGACAAGTAAGAAGAAACAATCTCTAGGGCTAGACACAAACAGCCGGCTTACCGACGACTCCCTCATGATCATAATGAGACCTAGCCACAAACAGCATGTAGGGCTATTACCGGATGATGTGTCCTGGGGCCCGAAGCTGTCTAATCCCTTGTCTTGTGTTGCGTCTCTTGATTCCGCTCAACCCCTCTCAAGCTACTACAAAGATGCGTTGGCCTCACGACTAAGTCCTCACACTAGGACATCTGCCGTGACAATTCTACGACAGTTGGCGCCCACCGTTGGGCCTGCGCACGGTGGTGTTAAGTTC
The DNA here is from genome assembly GCF_003073215.2 of Triticum urartu. NCBI lineage: Eukaryota > Viridiplantae > Streptophyta > Magnoliopsida > Poales > Poaceae > Triticum > Triticum urartu. Next base: position 452,304,646 of record NC_053025.1, on the reverse strand, counting down.
TTGAAGGGACCTCTTTAGGAATCGAGAAGTTCACAATTTTTCGGATGAAGAGAAGCCGGTTTGGAAGAATCTGCATCATTGTTGAACAATCGAGCGGTGCGAGCAAAATTGAGGCGAGAATTAAGGTTGTGTGTCTGTGCGCTGCCGCAAGTCGCCAGGTTAACAGAAATTTTCGTTGCGGTTTCGATCTAAACCCGCTGCTCATATCCGGGTCTGTGGCTGCAACGCCGTTTCCAAGAAGAAGTCCAAGTCGTCGAAACCGAGATTGGTATAATACTAAACTGGTTGTAGCGTAATCGCTATCCGCCTGTGCCTAAGGTGGCCATGGGTCTTGACACAGACCTCTGCGTTTTCGGTCCCTAGTACAACCCTGTGGTGGAAAATTATTGATCAAAGATGCCGCCTACGCCGGCCTTATTCATTGATAGAAGCATGGCCTCCAAAGCTCAGAATTGTGTGGGAGACCAAAAAGTACTTGTCGGTGTCAAAACCGGCGGATCTCGAGTAGGGGGTCCCGAACTGTGCATCTAGGCCAGATGGTAATAGGAGGCAAGGGACACGAAGTTTTACCCAGGTTCGGGCCCTCTCGATGGAGGTAAAACCCTACGTCCTGCTTGATTAATATTGATGATATGGGTAGTACAAGAGTAGATCTACCATGAGATCGAGGAGGCTAAACCCTAGAAGCTAGCCTATGGTATGATTGTTGATGTGTACATTGTCCTACGGACTAAAACCCTCCGGTTTATATAGACAACGGGTAGGGTTAGGGTTACATAGAGTCGGTTACAATGGTAGGAGATCTATATATCCGTATCGCCAAGCTTGCCTTCCACGCCAAGGAAAGTCCCTTCCGGACATGGGACGGAGTCTTCAATCTTGTATCTTCATAGTCCAGGAGTCCGGCTGAAGGTATAGTCCGGCTATCCGAACACCCCCTAATCCAGGACTCCCTCAGTAGCCCCTGAACCAGGCTTCAATGACGACGAGTCCGGCGCGCAGATTGTCTTCGGCATTGCAAGGCGGGTTCCTCCTCCAAGTACTTCATAGAAGATTTTGAACACAAAGATAGTGTCCGGCTTTGCAAAATAAGTTTCCACATATTGCCATAAAGAGAATAATATTTACACCAATCTAATCTGCTGACGTATTCCGTAACGTGTCACACCATGACCAAGCCTTTATCTGAGTCGTTTCATTATCCCATCTCAGCGCGTCATGCGAGGCGGTTTCCTTGGCACGTCTTGTTAAAGCAGAGATCGTGTCCCCTTATTCCAGGATTCTCATCAATACGGGCGTGGGTAACCCAACCGCGCCATTGATTACGGCACTTGGGAGATAAGCGAGTTTTACCAGGCTGGTGGGGACACGTAGTGGCATCCACCCATATAAGGGGATAAGGATCCACCTTTTCACCTATGCCTTCTTCCTCCCTTGCTTATCCATTCTCGCGCACTCGAGCTCCAGCGCCCAAGTCCGCACTCCCCACCTCAACCTTCTCCAGCCATGTCCGGAGCGGGAGGCAAGTGGATGGCCTCCTCCGTTACGGAGGGGCACATCAAAAAACTAAGGAAGGCCGGATACCTGTTGAACGACATTGCGCACCGGCTTCCTGAAGAGGGGTAGCTCATCCCCACCCCTAGGCCCCATGAGAGGGTGGTGTTCCTCCCCCATTTCCTCCACGGACTGGGTTTCCCTCTCCATCCATTTGTCCGGGGGCTCATGTTCTTCTATGGCCTGGATTTCCACGACCTGGCCCCGAATTTTGTCCTCAACATCTCGGCGTTTATCGTCATGTGCGAGGCTTTCCTCCGCATCCGCCCCCATTTTGGCTTATGGCTCAAGACTTTTAACGTCAAGCCGAAGGTGGTGCGCGGCAACCAGGCGGAGTGCAGAGGCGCCATGGTGGGCAAGATGCCCAACGTCTTATGGCTCGAGGGCTCCTTTGTGGAGACCCTGAAGGGGTGGCAATCGGGGTGGTTTTACATCACCGAGCCGCGCGACCCTAAGTGGGTCGCAGCCCCCGAGTTCCGGTCCGGACCCCCAACGCGGCTCACGTCCTGGAAAGAGACGGGCCTGTCGTGGGGCAGCAAAAAGGAGGTGACCGGACTACACACATGCATCCAATCCCTGGTGGACAAGCAGCTCAGGCTCGTCAACGTAGTCCAGGTTATGCTCATCCGCCTGAGCCTCCCGTGTCAACAACGGGCCTTCAATCTGTGGGAGTTCAATCCGGCGCAGCACCGAACTCTGAGCAGGCTCTTCGACACGACGTACGAAGATGCCTGGAAGGTGCTTTTCAAGGGCGCCGAGGCTCCCGCATCCGCTACTGAGGATCGCGGATTCAGCACGCAGCGTCACGCTAGCGTGGTAAGTTTTTCGTACCTTTTACAGGGCACTAGTTTTTCATAGTTTAACTCTGTGCGGGATTTAAGCTCCCTTACCTTTGACAGGATTGGCAGGCGAAGTCCGGACGGATCGACTGTCCAGCACCTTTGCCCGAAGACCCAGCCGATGCCCACTTGGCGAAGCTGCTGGTTCCGGCACCCTATGTGGTGCCGGAGAAGAAGGCCAAGAAGAAGGCCACGGGGACTCGAAAGAGTGCCCGACGCCCGAAGGTGTCGGATTCACCATCCGACGAATCCAAGACGCACTCCTCCCATGAAGACGAGGAGGAGGAAGAAGAGACCCCTCCCCCTCCAGCGGGGGAAGGGAAGAAAAGGAAGTCCGCCCCAACTGGGGAGGCCGAAGGGTCCAAGAAGGGGGAAACCTTTCCTCCGGACTACTCCACCGACGCCGACGACGACGGAGAGGAGTGGGCGCCCAGGGCCAACCCCTGGCCAAATCGTAAGTATCCGGATACCAGAGTAATTCATAGTATTCGTTTATTGCACAGCTTTCCCTTATGTCGAATATGTTTATGCAACCCACCCAAAGACCGTCTCGACGCGTCGTCGAGCGGCTCACTGGACTCGTCGGATGTGAACTCGCTTCCGACGGCTTCCTCCCCCCGCCCTACGGACGACACCGAAGTGTTGTCCCAACAGGTTCCAATCCGGGAGGAGGTGGTCCTGGAGGCGCCGCGAGGCGACCTCCCGGACTCCAGGAGTAAAGGGGATGAAACCCCCAGGGCTCCAAGTCCGTCCCTAGGCCGGACACCGCTCCGGAACCTTCAAAGGTTTCAGAGTCCGGCGGGGGACCTCCTTCCATGAGGAGCAAGCCCACCGTGCCGGAAACCTCCGTCCAACCGGAGGCGCTGGACAATCTGTTGGAGGCGCTCCAAGGCGCCTCCATCGACGAGGGGCACCGCACCATTATGAGTGCGGTGGTCCAGAAGGTTCAGTCTGCCAAGAGCGGATTGACTGAAGCTTGTACTAGCCTCTTGACAGGCTCTGAGGTAAGTAACGAATGTGTAAGTAATATTACCGCATAGACAGTAGCCCCTGATGCTCTGTTTGGCATTCGGGAATAAAAGCCGAATAGAGGATCAAATAAAATTCGCAGGAGTCTAACAAAAAGGAGTCAATATGCGTGTGCAGGCTTCCCTACTGGCGTCCGCCAGTGGACATGCTAAAGCAGAACCTCGAGCGGTCCGAGCAAGAGCTCGGGCGTGCCAAGAAGCAGCTTGAGGACAATGAAGGTAAGAAATACCTTGTTTAAATATATATATATAAAAAGGTGCAATTGCCAAAAAATGATAGGATTATCGTGGCTATTGTAGGGGCCACGTCTGAGGTGGCGACCCTTAAGCAAGCGCTGCTTGAGGCCGAGAAGACAGCGGCCACGGAGCGCACCGAGCGGGAGAAGTATGAGGCCGAGGTTGGCAAGGTACGGCAAGAGCTCCAGGCTCTCATGGAAAAACATGAGAGTTTGGAGCTTGACTCAAAGACGCGAGCGTCCGAGCTCGCGGTGGCTATTGAAAATGCCAAGTCTGCCAAGGCCGAATCCCAGAAGACCCTCCAGGAGTTGGATGAGGTGAAGAAGATAGCGGCGGGTAAGGCATTCTTTATGCAAAGCAAACACATAAACGTGAGTTACTTGTTACTTACCCGAATCCGGAGCTCTCCAGGAGCGTTCGCAGATCTTCCCCGGAGTGTGTCTGATGCCGCCGCATTCTATCGAGCCGAGGAGGGCAGCTCGACAGAGAAGGTGTTCTGGTCTCAGTATGCTGAGACCGGACACCCCGTGCCCCTGAGCGACCAGCTGAAGCAACTGGTCGAGCTCCACAAGGCGGCCGAACAGGCCATGAGGGGCCTCATAGTTCGGTTGTGGCCTGGAGAGGCTCTGCCTGGGAGCTATTTCGGGCTGGTGCGGGGGCTGGTGGAGGCCTGTCCAAGGCTCGAAGTCATCAAGCGCTCCGTCTGCATTGAAGGTGCCCGTAGGGCCCTTGCCCGTCCTAAGGTGCACTGGGGCAAGCTGGATGCTGAGAAACTTGTGAAGGACGGGCCACCGCCGGGGAAAGAGCATCGCAAGCCCGAGAATTATTATAAGGATGTTCTGAAGGGTGCTCGCCTTGTGGCGGATGAATATTCTAGGCATGTAATTTTTGAGTGAAACTTGCTCGTTTTGTCCTGTGCGCTGAAAACTTGTTCATATGCGCTAAGCAATGCTGTTTGAATTTAAAATATTACCTTCTGTGCGGCTGTTTATCAATTCTGAGAGATGGCGAGTCGTCGGCTTCTGCCCCCGTGCCGCTAGTGCTAGGGTGTTCGAGGATAAACCTGAGCGCTCTTTTTCCCATGTTTGGGTCCTTCGAGGGAGGCGCTCAGCCCAACGAACAAGGCAATCAGACTATAATGCGTGAACACTTTCAATTAGCCATAGAATTCTATAATTTTAAATTTCGGTGAAGCCCCTAGTATTCGGAAGACCGAGTTCGGGGCGCTATCCACGCCTTGGCCGGACAGAGCCGGCTCCTCGCCCTAAGCGGCATAAGTCTTTAGGGACTCAAAAAAACCTCTCGAACAGCGACCAGCTCTCGCTTCATCATGACAGTCAGTTTTAGCTTTCTCCACTGAGGTGCTCGACCCAGCTCAACTGGGGCACAATCGCAGTGGTTCTCCTAGTGCTACCTTAGCCGATATAGCGGAACGTAAGGCACCAAAACATAGGAGCCGGGCAAACCCAACTATTGACCCAAGACATGATTCGGAGCCGATGCATATAATGCTATAAGTTCGGGGTGCCGCACTTGTTAAAGTGTTCGGACTTCTCACACCATATTGAGGGGTACTAATGCCCCTGGCGTATTTTGGCCGTACCAACGTGTACGGGTGCAACATGTCGTTAAGGAACATATATAAAGAAAAAGGTAATGCAAAAATAGACGAAAGCTATGCATTGTTTATTAAAAAGGGGTGCGATCAAGGCAGAACGATACAAATAATGCGATAAGTGGAAGGTTGGACTAGTTAATATGTCCGTTCCAGGGGCAAGCTGCGGAATAGTATGCGGAACGGGTATACTGCTCGTGATAGAGACCACCTGGGAGTTCCGTAATGCGGTGTGGCTTGTATGCTTCCCTGGTTCTTGCATCGTTTGTGCGGCAATTGAACTGCCGAACAGGCCTTCTGAAGGATGGAGTCCTGAAAGTAAGAGAAAAATTAAAAAATCGGCAGCCCCTGGTACGGTTTAAGCCGTGTTTTGGTCGTGCTGTGATGGTGCCCCTCCCCCTGTGCCCATGGTATCTCTAGAGTGTAGTTATGTACGCGAAGTACTGGCGTCGCCTTTTTGCGAGGGTTGGGGTTGGGGCCGCATTGCTACGCCTGCTCGGATCGTGCCAGGCGGTCTTGTTGTAGGTTACTCCGGGCGCGCTTGACGGTGTCCGGTCGTTTAGTGGCCGGACTGGAGAACTGCCTGGAGAGGCTGCTTTGTACTTCCGCTGCAAGGGCCGCCGTGTGCTCCTCCGTTCGGAGGGAGCGTTCGGTGTTTCCATTGACCGTAATTACTCCTCGAGGGCCTGGCATCTTGAGCTTAAGGTATGGGTAATGCGGTACCGCATTGAACTTAGCGAATGCGGTTCGCCCGAGCAGTGCGTGATAACCACTGCGAAACGGGACTATGTCGAAGATTAACTCCTTGCTACGGAAATTATCCGGAGATCCGAAGACCACTTCAAGTGTGACTGAGCCTGTACAGTTGGCCTCTACACCTGGTATTACGCCTTTAAAGGTCGTTTTGGTGGGCTCAATCCTCGAGGGATCTATGCCCATTTTCCGCACTGTATCCTGGTAAAGCAGGTTCAGGCTGCTGCCGCCGTCCATAAGGACTCTAGTGAGATGAAATCCGTCAATAATTGGGTCTAGAACCAATGCGGCGAATCCGCCGTGACGGGTGCTAGTGGGATGGTCCCTTCGATCAAAGGTGATCGGGCAGGAGGACCATGGGTTGAACTTTGGGGCGACTGGCTCTATTGCGTATACGTCCCTTAACGCGCGCTTCCGCTCCCTCCTGGGGATGTGGGTTGCGTATATCATGTTCACCGTCTGCACTTGTGGGGGAAAACCCTTCTGTCCACTGTTGTTCGGTGGCCGGGGCTCCTCGTCGTCATAGCTATGCAGCCCCTTGTCTTCATTTTTGGTGTTTAACTTGCCTGCCTGCTTGAACACCCAACAATCCCTGTTGGTGTGATTGGCCGGCTTTTCGGGGGTGCCATGTATCTGGCATAACCGGTCGAGTATTCGGTCCAAACTGGACGGGCCCCTAGGATTCCTTTTGAATGGCTTTTTCCGCTGACCGGATTTAGAGCCTCTGAATCCGGCATTGACTCCCGTATCCTCAGTATTGTCGCCATTAATGCAGCGCTTCTGCTTGTTGCGACGCGACCTGCCACTACTGTCCCTGGTGTCCAAATTACCAGGGTTCTTGGTCATATTGTTGCTACGAGAAAGCCAGCTGTCTTCTTCCACGCAAAAGCGGGTCATGAGTGTCGTTAGTGCTGCCATAGATTTCAGCTTTTCCTGTCCAAGGTGACGGGCAAGCCACTCGTCACGGATATTGTGCTTGAAGGCTGCTAGGGCCTCAGCGTCTGGACAGTCGACTATTTGATTTTTCTTTGTTAGGAACCGTGTCCAGAATTGCCTGGCCGATTCATCTGGCTGCTGAATTACGTGACTTAGGTCATCGGCGTCTGGGGTCGCACATAAGTGCCCTGAAAATTGTCGAGGAATGCGGCTTCTAGGTCCTCCCAACAACTGATTGATCCTGTTGGCAAGCTGTTAAGCCAATGCCGAGCTGGTCCTTTAAGCTTCAGTGGGAGATATTTGATGGCGTGGAAATCATCGCCGCGGGCCATGTGGATATGAAGGAGATAATCCTCGATCCATACCGCAGGATCTGTTGAGCCATCATATGATTCGATGTTTACGGGTTTGAAACCCTCGGGGATTTGATGATCCATTACTTCGTTTGTGAAGCATAGTGGGTGTGCGGCACCTCTGTACCGGGCTATATCATGACGTAGCTGCAATGAGCTTTGTCTACTGTGTTCGGCCCTGCCGAATTTGTGGCTGGCGTGACGGTTACCGTCTCGAGCCGTGGGGCGCCCACGCGATCCGTAGATCGATCTTGTTTTCCTTGCCTTGTCCTCCAACATATCTCGTCAGTCCGGCGCATATTCCCATGCCTTGGTACGGGGTGCGGCTTGAGTGGAGGGCCGAGAGGCCTCTCTGTCGCGGCCACGAGGTGTTCGGTCGGCCGCATCAAGTGCTTCCTCCTCTAATCGGGGTAGAAACCTGTGCTTTGGGTAGCTCTTGGAGGGGCGTTCGAGTTTATGCTCTTCGGCCGCAAAGACTTCAGTCCATCTGTCGACTAGCAAATCTTGATTAGTTCTAAGCTGTTGCTATTTTTTCTTGAGGCTTCTTGCCGTGGCTATAAGCCTGCGTTGAAAACGCTCTTGCTCGACGGGATCCTCTGGCACGACGAATTCGCCGTCGTCGAGGCTTGCCTCGTCTTCGGAGGGAGGCATATAATTATCGTCCTCGACCTCTCTGTCTGCCGCTCTCTCATGAGGGCTGGTTTCTCCATCCTCCTGTGCTAAATCTTGCTGGAGGGGGTTTTCTTCGGCGCTTTCCGGAGTATTATTATCTCCCGTGCTTGAATCACTGTGTTTGTTTTGGCGGGATTTTGAGCGGCGCCGCTGACGCCGGCGCTTAGGCTGTTTCTTGGAGGGGTCATCCTCCGCTGTTCCATCGCCATTTCCCTCTTTTGGGATGTCCATCATGTATATGTCATACGACGAGGTGGCTTTCCAGGGCCTAGTAGGCGCTGGTTCTTCATCATCTCCTTCATCGGCGTCCATACCGTCGATGTCTTCAGAGTCGAAGTTGAGCATGTCGGTTAGGTCATCGACAGTGGCTACAAAGTGGGTGGTGGGTGGGTTTTGAATTTCTTCATCGTCCGAATCCCAACCTTGCTGGCCGTAGTCCGGCCAGGGCTCTCCTGATAAAGAGAGAGACTTCAGTGTCTTCAGAATATCGCCAAAAGGCGAGTGCTGAAAGATGTCCGCGGCGGTAAACTCCATGATCGGCGCCCAGTCGGATTCCATCGGTAGGGGTGCGGAGGGTTCGGAGTCCGGAGAGGAGTCCGGCTCCTTGGAGTCACGACTCTCGTGGAGTGCAGGGCTGGTGTTCGGCTCAATCGCCGTGGGGATCGCAGCCCCCGAGGCGGCGTCCAACCGCCCATCCTCGATCGGCGCAGTTGGCTCCGAATTAAGGGTCGAAGCCGATGCGGGTGCGGCCTCCAGGGTACTGTTCGGCGGCAGAGCTAGATCATGCTCGTCGGGACAGTGCGGCGCGCTCGGCAGTGGCTCGAATCCGTCGAAGATCAAGTCCCCGCGGATGTCAGCCGTATAGTTTAAACTTCCAAATCTGACCTGACGGTCAGGAGCGTAGCTTTCGATGTGCTCCATATGGCCAAGTGAATTGGCCCGCAGTGCGAAGCCGCCGAAGACGAAGATCTGTCCAGGGAGGAAGGTCTCACCCTAGACTGCATCGCTATTGATGATCGTTGGAGCCATCGAGCCTGACGGCGACGACACAGAGGAACTCTCAATGAAAGCACCAATGTCGGTGTCAAAACCGGCGGATCTCGGGTAGGGGGTCCCGAACTGTGCGTCTAGGCCGGATGGTAATAGGAGGCAAGGGACACGAACTTTTACCCAGGTTCGGGCCCTCTCGATGGAGGTAAAACCCTACGTCCTGCTTGATTAATATTGATGATATGGGTAGTACAAGAGTAGATCTACCACGAGATCGAGGAGGCTAAACCCTAGAAACTAACCTATGGTATGATTGTTGATGTGTATGTTGTCCTACGGACTAAAACCTCCGGTTTATATAGACACCGGGTAGGGTTAGGGTTACATAGAGTCGGTTACAATGATAGAAGATCTATATATCCGTATCGCCAAGCTTGCCTTCCACGCCAAGAAAAGTCCCTTCCGAACACGTGACGGAGTCTTCAATCTTGTATCTTTATAGTCCAGGAGTCCGGCTCAAGATATAGTCCGGCTATCTAAACATCCCCTAATTCAGGACTCCCTCAGTACTATTTGACCAAAAGTATATCAAAGACACGGTGGATTTGTATGAGTACTAATTGATGGCTGCTATTAATGTGAAGGCTGCGTTGTCTATTGGCTGGAGACCCGCCGCACGTTGTCTGTCGGCCGGGGAGCTGCCATGCGCTGTCCGTGTTGAACCGCATCAGGCCTTCGCGACCGAGCCGCCACCGGTTTTCATTACCGCGTCCGCCTCGCCGCGCCGCTATTCCGAGTCGCCGCCGTGTCCGCCACTACTGGATCCAGCCGAGCGCCGCGACAGCGTCACGTCGCCAACTCACCTCCGCATTTGTGCCGAGCTTCCGAGCCGCCGCCACCATGGATTGCGCCTCCTCGAGCCACCACACCTTGGGTCAAACCACCCCGTTGAGCCGCCCCTTTCTAATCTGCCAGGTCTCGTCATCCGCCAGTCTAGGCCTCTCCTCGCGTAGTTACTTCCTGCCCATGGGCCACTACAGGCGCGACCTGCCTCCCGTGCGCCTGCTGAGTCGCCGTGATCGCGGGCCGCTAGTTGCGTCCGCCAGCGCCGGCTGCTGTGCGATGGCCGTCTCCGAGTTGCCCTTGACCCCAAACCTGCCTCGGCCTCTAGTCTGTCGCCTCACCGCTGCAAGCACGTCCCTTGCCAAGCAATAAAAGCAGAAGGATCGGGAGATCGAATCAGTTCGTACATCGTCAAGCATTAGTACAAGTACGTGCGAGCTTAAACAAAAGAATGAGAGATACTCAAATCAGGTTTCAATACTTTTCCATGGGAGATTTGCGTATCTGGTGCTGCCTGGGACTGTTCATAAAAAGAAAGTGGTTCGTGGAGACACACCAAGTACTAAGCTTTGCATCAGATTCACTAAAGACGAGGCTGGACTAGCGTCCATACCATGGGATGACCCAGACGTGGATTGGACTTGGGATCCACTGCTGCGCCTCCGAGCTGTTTGCACTAAAGCCGGTGCGCCCCGAGCCACCTCCGCTGGACTGCCGAGCTGCCCGCACTTTCGCTGATGGATTTTTCATGCCCAATGCGACCCTTCCCCTATCGCCAGATTTGGAGGCCACGGTCAACTCCCGTGCGGCAGAGGCCACATCTGCTGGGTCAACCCATGTGTGCGTGGACAACCCTGTTCGCCGCGGTGCCCTTACGTGCTATCCTGTTACTTACTGCCTGAAGAAAGGGAGATGTTCGTTTGTGCCATGCCAGTCAATAGAACCGGCCGCAGACGTGCCGCGCTGAGTCACCTCTGCCATGTTGACCCGTCAGAGACATCAGTCTACCCGAACCGCCGGAACTATATTATGTCGCCGGTCTGCCTGAGCCGCTTCTGTCGCGACGAACGGATCATCGGTCGACCGAGTAAATCAGGTGATATCCATCCAAGTTTGATTTATTAGCACATGTTGTTTTTGTCAAAGAACAAGTATATCTTTACCTTGGTCTGCAATATTGTTTATGCAGGGCAATTACTTATGACGAAAAGTGATATTATACCGCGGAGATGGAGGCACGCCAACGTCTTTTGGCACAGGTGGTCGTCGTTACTCAACGAACTCCCGCCCCGGCTTACAACGTTGTGGCCGTTTCTCGCAACCGCACCGGCTTACAACACCATGGCCGTTTCTCGCAACCGCACCGGCTTACAATGTCGTGGCCGTCACTCGCGACCGCACCGGTTTACAACGCCGCGGCCGACTCTCCCATCCACACCGGTTTAAAACGCCGCGGCTGAAAAATCTGTTAGCACCCGCGGCCGACTCGGCCGTAATTGATTTCAGTTTCACCATGGTGATTGATAACCTACAAGTATAGGGGATCGCAACAGCTTTCGAGGGTAGAGTATTCAATCCAAATTTATTGATTCAACACAAGGGGAGCCAAAGAATATTCTCAAGTATTAGCAGCCGAGTTGTCAATTCAACCACACCTGGAAACTTAGCATCTGCAGCAAAGTGTTTAGTAGCAAAGTAATATGATAGTGGTGGTAGCGGCAACAAAAGTAAAGACAACAAAAGTAATGTTTTTGGTATTTTGTAGTGATTGTAACAGTAGCAGCGGGAAAGTAAATAAACGAGAACCAGTATATGGAAAACTCGTAGGCACCGGATCAGTGATGGATAATTATGCCGGATGTGGTTCATCATGTAACAGTCGTAACATAGGGTGACACAGAACTAGCTCCAATTCATCAATGTAATGTAGGCATGTATTCCGTATATAGTCATACGTGCTTATGGAGAAGAACTTGCATGACATCTTTTGTCCTACCCTCCCGTGGCAGCGGGGTCCTATTGGAAACTAAGGGATATTAAGGCCTCCTTTTAATAGAGAATCGGAACAAAGCATTAGCACATAGTGAATACATGAACTCCTCAAACTATGGTCATCACTAGGAGTGGTCCCGATTATTGTCACTTCGGGGTTGCTGGATCATAACACATAGTAGGTGACTATAGACTTGCAAGATAGGATCAAGAACTCACATATATTCATGAAAACATAATAGGTTCAGATCTGAAATCATGGCACTCGGGCCCTAGTGACAAGCATTAAGCATAGCAAAATCATAGCAACATCAATCTCAGAACATAATGGATACTAGGGATCAAACCGTAACAAAACTAACTTGATTACATGATAAATCTCATCCAACCCATCACCGTCCAGCAAGCCTACGATGGAATTACTCATGCACGACGGTGAGCATCATGAAATTGGTGATGGAGGATGGTTGATGATGACGACAGCGATGAATCCCCCTCTCCAGAGCCCCGAACGGACTCCAGATCAGCCCTCCCGAGAGGTTTTAGGGCTTGGCGGCGGCTCTATATCGTAAAACGCGATGATTTCTTCTCTCTGATCTTTTTCTCTCCGAAAGCAAATATATAGAGTTGGAGTTGGCGTCGGAGGGCATCTAGGGGGCCCACGAGGTAGGGGGCACGCCCTAGAGGGGGGGGGCGCCCCCTGTCGTGGTTCTAAGTCTGACAGTAATGTAGGGGGGTATGTATGGAGAGGCAAGATCTTAGCTATGGAATAGTTGTAAGCACACGGGATTTACGAGTTCAGGCCCTTCTCGGAGGAAGTAATAGCCCTACGTCTCGGAGCCCGGAGGCGGTCGACTGGATTATGTGTGTATGAATTACAGGGGTGTGAACCCTTTTCACCGAGGGGGAGGGTGGCTTATATAGAGTTCGCCAGACCCCTCCGGCCCTTAGTTATGCAGGGTTTCAAATACATTAAGGTCGGGCGTTACTGGTAACGCCCCTAATAAAGTGCTATGATGACCATAAAAGCTACTTAATGACCGACCGTTAGCGTGCGGAGTGACTTTAGGTCTCCTGGCCGTCGAGTGGTTGGATCTTGGTCGAGTGATTGCTTCTTGGTCGAGTGTCTTCGAGTCTGTCGAGTGGAACACCTCCAAGTCGATTGAAAGGTGATTTCTTCTAGAGATGTCCTTGGGTAGGGCAGTTAGGACAGGTCCATGACCCTACCCTAGGTACATAGCTTCATCATTAGCCCCCGAATGGATCGAGGTTTGAGTTGGGAAGGAGTCGAGAACTTCTCCGACTCATTTTTCATGCCATGAGCATATCTTGTTTCGGATCAATGAACCTGAGTGATGACAGCAACTTCCTTTTCAATCGCCTTGATCCATTCTTAGTTTTTTGTTGAGTGAGTTTCTTTACTTGAGAAGCTCCGAGTGACGGTGTGGAGGAGATCTTCCGTCTAACAAATTGTTCTGCTGCCCGCAGATTTCACGGAATTCAAATTTTGGGAAGCGTGCGGGACGGGGGAGGCCGCAGTAATCGGATGGGATAGGGCGGAGCCGCCTCGATCACCGCGCCACCTTTTTCACCACGTATCGCGCGCGCGATTGTTATGAGATTTGACAGGATCGCCCGGGCCTACCAGTCAGCCACTTGGAAGCAACCTCTTATAAGGCGTCGGACCGGGGTTTCTTGAACAGTGCATTCTCATTTCCTCTTCTCTTCTTCAGGCTTCTTCACCGCGTTCGCTCTCGCACTAGCGCCACAGCTCCGTACACGTCTCGCCGGCGACGATGGGGAAGGAGAAGACGGCGGCTCTGGAGCGGGCGAAGAAGGCGACGGCAAAGGCGGAGGGGAAGGCGACCAGTCGGGGTGGATCTTCCTCACGAGCCGGCCTACCGAAGGGCTGGATACAGGGCGACTGGATCCGCTCGGCGATCCGCCAAGAAGAGCTCGACGACCTAGCCGACGGAGGACTGATCCCCCATGGATCGGCGCGGCTTCCGGGAAAGGAATCCGAGCCGCAACCTCGGGAGGGTGAGCGCGTTCTCCTCACCACCCATGTCGACCGTGGATTTTCCTTGCCTCCTCACCCTTTCTTTCGGGGATTTCTGAATTTCTTTGGGGCACAACTCCACCACTTCACTCCCAACACAATCGTGTATCTCGCTGCTTTCGTGTCTTTGTGCGAGAATTTCTTGGGTTGTCGGCCTCACTGGGGTCTTTTCAAGCACATTTTCACCTGTCGTTCTCAGACGGTGAAAAAGGCCAATCCGAGTGACGAGAGAACACAAGTGATTCAGATGTGTGGGGGTCTTGGTGTTCAGATGAGAGGGAAAAGTTCCTTTCCGGCCATGATTCTTCCCGACTCGGTCCGCGGATGGCAGTCGACCTAGTTTTACTACAAAGACCAGTCGACGCCAGGGCAGTCGACTGGCCTCCCTCCTTTTACCATGGACTGAGTGAGGAAACCCTCCTCTTTGAAGATGCTCCCGGAGGAGAAGGCGCAAGTTAGGGTGATGGTCGAATGAGTGGTCCAGCTTATCCGTGACAGGGTCACTGGTATGGATCTCTTGGAGGTTTTCCTTCGGCGGCGCATCCAGCCTCTTCAAGCTCGAGACCATCCAATGTGGATGTATTCGGGTATTGACGACACCACTCGGGTTCACCCGGAGGAGGGCGATGATGACACACTGGAGGGGTGGCTGTCGGGCATTACCGGAAACAAGGACAACCCCAGGGGAGCCAGGAGGGTTCCTCCATTCGACCAGTCCCACGAACCAGAAAAAGGTCCGATTCTGAGCTTTGATTATAATCTGAATTCACTCGTGCAGCTGTCTATACTGCGTCGACTGACTTTATTCTACCTGCTTTATTTCAGGCCCTTATCGAAATGTACTCAGTGCCCAACGGAGAGCAAGAGCAAGATCTAGAAGGAGAGGCGAGCGGCGGCGACAGTGGCGAATGGCATTCTAACGGAGAAGAGGACGAAGAAAGCGACGACTCAAGTGACGAAGAAGAAGTCGAGTCGCCTCCTCGCAGGGAGAGGCGATCCAAGCTTGACCAAGAACGACCGAGCGCCCGTGAAAAGGCGATTGCTCAGACTGGTCAGTCTTCAAAGCGTCCTCGGACGTCTTCACCGACCCCAACTGAAAAAGTGTCGAAGCATCTCAAAGTTGCAGAGCAGAAGCCTCGGAAGGCGTTGCCAGAGATTAAGATCGACATCCCCATCGCTTCTGCGTGAGTGTCTCCCTTTGTATTCACTCGACGCTCCATGTTGTTTATTTTTTCTTGATTTAACCAGATGAACTTTGTAACTGGCAGTGCTGCTACTTTCGGGACCTCAGCTTACAGAGATGAGTATGAGGTAATGGAGGATGCGGTCGCTTCCAATCTGGGTATGATTTCTCTCATTCTGTCTTTATTTGGTCGACTCAATTGCAATGCGTACCATTGGGTGATGTGATTTTGGCAATTGATCTTTGAACAGCTCCTAACATTATTGACCTCCCCGATGATGATGATGAAGAGCCTGAGAGGCCTTTGACGAGGAAAAATAGGAAAGCTCCTGCAAGCAAGGTGCCACAGTCGACGCCGATGGCGGGACCAGTCGTTCAGGATGCTGGTGATGCCAATCAGGGTTCTGTTACCTTTGCCGTACCATTATCGAGTGCCCTGCCTTCTTTGTCGACTGCTCAGGCTCCTGCCGACCCACCTTCAGTTTTTGCGATCCATCATGTCCTAGAGGACGAAGTGAATGCTGCCAAGGAAGCCATACGCCAGGCGGGCATTATGATGGAGAAGGTGAAGATGGTGCGGGATGCCAGTCAGGCCGCCTATGACGCCAGCTCGGCTCTCCAAACCAATGTTCAGGTTAGCTGGTCACCGCTTGTTCTATTAGGATATGCTACCTGGAGACTCTCTTTCCGAAATTTTTTGGACTAGTGGGGGCACGCTGAGTGCACCCACTGGGTGTAGTCCCCGAGACTACGATGGACTGCTGGCAGTCGACTGTAGTCTTTGTATTTTTATTCTTTCGCTCGATCTGGTCTGTCCATGTCGAGTGTAAACTGTTAGCTTCGCTCTTCCACTTGGTCTGGGCGAGTGGGATCAGAACCGGTGGGGGCACGCCAAGTGCACCCACTGGGTGTAGTCGCCGAGACCGCGGTCGACTGCTGGCAGTCGACTGGGGTCTGAATGGCTTGCTATCCACTTCTTTCTCTCTCTTTTTTTACTCCCTGCACTCGACTCTGGCGGGCCGGTCGAGTGGGATCAGAACCGGTGGGGGCACGCAAAGTGCACCCACTGGATGTAGTCCCCGAGACTATGGTGGACTGCGGGCAGTCGACCGTAGTCTTAGTATTGATTGTCTTTGTCGTTTTTCGCTGTAAAATAACTTCCCCTTCCTTTTTTGCAGAAATCATGCGATCTTGGAGCTCGCTTTGCTGACTTGGAGAAACAGCAGATCCAGCTAAACCTTGACTTGGAATTGGACAAGACAGAGCTGCAAAAGGCCAAGGACGACGGCAATGGTAAGACGCGCTTGTCGACTGGTTTGTCTTAGACTTGAGTACCCTTCTGCTCTTTCTGAATCAAGCACCATTTCTTTGCAGAAAAACTGAATGAAGCTCTGGCGAAGAAGGATCAGGATTTGGCTGCTGCTCAAAAGAAAGCTGACGACAGAACCGCTCTGGCTGAATAGAAATTGGCTTCAGTCGGCCAATTGGAAGAAGAGAACGCCAAGATGAAATCTACCCTGAACGAAGCCAACAAGGAGTGCACGTGCTTGAAGGACAATCTCAACCTGTACGAGAAGATGGAAGGCATCGCTCGCAGGAGGGACGATCTGGAGAGCTATCTGAGGAGCCTTGCCAAGAAGTTGTTCATCAAGCTTGAAGGTATACATTTTGTTCCGACTGATGTTTTTTTTTGTCGACTCAGCATACGGAAATTGACTTATCTTTGGATCGTGAATGCAGAGCTTTGCCAGAACTTCGAGGAGGAGACTGGGCAGGTTGAGCCAGGTTTGGACCCCATCAACTCTCCCGTGAAAGATGAAACTGCCATGAATCTGCTCCGACTGGAATCCCGCATCGACGGTGTTGTGGACTACTTGGCTCGACTGAAGGTCACCACGTCACAGATCGACACGGCACTTTGGCCAGGGGCCACGCTCCAGAATGATCTCGAGTCTCTGATGACTCGACTTAACGAGATCCCTGGTCGAGTGCAGGAGTGGAAGAAATCTTCTGCCCGGTGCGGTGTAGATGTGGGTCTGTCTTTGGTTCGTGTCCACTGCAAAGAGGTGCGACAAGATAAGCTGGCAGCAATCAAGGTCGCCAACACCCAGAGGCATGACTTTCGATCTTTTATGGAGACTTTCATTGCTGCAGCCACTCGGATCGCCGACGGCGTCGACCTAGACGAGTTCGTCGGGCCTGCCAGTCCTCCTCCTACGGAGTGAACAAACTTTTATGCCCCACCTTAAATTTGCCTCGGAATGCCGAGTGTTTTTTGTAACCGTTAAACTCTTTTGGGCTGAATGCCCGAGCACTTCGATCTGCGGTCTGGAACCTTTAGGATTTATTTGAACTTGGTTTATCGTTGAATATCTTCATGAATTCTCCGTCGAGTGGAACTTGTTCTTCACTCGAGACAACTTTTGTATTTGTGGCGCAGCTCCAAAGGAGATGGTAGCAGTCGACCTGCACCTCGTTGTCCTTGCGGGTCGGGATGGAGCGTACGTTGTATTTGTGGCGAAGCTCCCAAGGAGAAGGTGGCAGTCGACCTGTACCTCGCCGTCCTTGTGGATTGGGATGAAACGCATGTTGTATTTGTGGTGAAGCTCCCAAGGAGAAGGTGGCACTCGGCCTGCACCTCGCCGTCCTTGCGGATTGGGATGAAGCGCACGTTGTATTTGTGGCGAAGCTCCCAAGGAGAAGGTGGCTGTCGACCTACACCTCGTCGTCCTTGCGGATCGGGATGTGTTTCGTACTTAGGCGAGTACTGGACTGCAGCTAAGCCTCCGAATGGGAGGGTTGCTCTCCACTCGGTAGGATTTTTCAAACTTAGGTGAGTACTGGACTGCAGCTAAGCCCCCGAGTGGGAGGGTCGCTCTCCACTCGGTAGGATTTTCAAATACTTAGGCGAGTACTGGACTGCAGCTAAGCCCCCGAGTGGGAGGGTCGCTCTCCGCTCGGTAGGATTTTTCAAACTTAGGCGAGTACTGGACTGCAGCTAAGCCCCCGAGTGGGAGGGTCGCTCTCCACTCGGTAGGATTTTCAAATACTTAGGCGAGTACTGGCCTGCAGCTAAGCCCCCGAGTGGGAGGCTGGCTCACCACTCGATGGGATTTTCAAATACTTAGGCGAGTACTGGACTGCAGCTAAGCCCCCGAGTGGGAGGGTCGCTCTCCACTCGGTAGGATTTTTCAAACTTAGGCGAGTACTGGACTGCAGCTAAGCCCCCGAGTGGGAGGGTCGCTCTCCACTCGGTAGGATTTTTCAAACTTAGGCGAGTACTGGACTGCAGCTAAGCCCCCGAGTGGGAGGGTCGCTCTCCACTCGGTAGGATTTTTCAAACTTAGGCGAGTACTGGACTGCAGCTAAGCCCCCGAGTGGGAGGCTGGCTCACCACTCGGTGGGATTTTCAAATACTTAGGCGAGTACTGGACTGCAGCTAAGCCCCCGAGTGGGAGGTTGGCTCACCACTCGGTGGGATTTTCAAATACTTAGGCGAGTACTGGACTGCAGCTAAGCCCCCGAGTGGGAGGCTGGCTCACCACTCGGTAGGATTTTTCAAACTTAGGCGAGTATTGGACTGCAGCTAAGCCCCCGAGTGGGAGGCTGGCTCACCACTCGGTAGGATTTTTAAATACTTAGGCGAAACGGGTTCGCAGCTAAGCCTCCGAGTGGGAGGTTGGCTCTCCACTCGGTAGGATTTTCAAATACTTAGGCGAAACGGGTTCGCAGCTAAGCCTCCGAGTGGGAGGTTGGCTCACCACTCGATAGGATTTTATTTTTACAAACTTAGGCGAAACGGATTCGTAGCTAAGCCACCCACCGGGGTTTTTTTCACGCAAACAAAAACAATGACGATCACTGGGAAAATTATAACGCTCTTGTCTTTGATAAATAAACTACAGAAGTTTTTCTTATTACATCTCATCCGAGTGAGAATTCAAGTATAAAAGGGGCAGAGCAGCTCCGCATTCCAGGCTCGTGGCTCATCAATCTGGCGATCGACGTTATAAAGGTGGTACGCTCCATTATGGAGGACTCTGGTGACTATGAAGGGACCTTCCCAAGTAGGAGCGAGTTTGTGTGGTTTCTGCTAATCCACTCGGAGGACCAAGTCTCCTTCTTGGAAGGCTCGACTCTTCACATTTCTGGCATGGAATCGACGCAAGTCCTGCTGATAGATGGTCGATCGGATCATGGCCATTTCTCTTTCTTCTTCCAGGAGGTCGACTGCGTCCTGCCGGGCTTGTTCTGCTTCATCTTCAGAGTAGAGCTCGACTCGGCGCGCGTTGTGAAGCAGGTCACTCGGCAAAACTGCTTCGGCTCCGTAGACCAGAAAGAATGGGGTTCTTCCAGTCGATCGGTTCGGGGTTGTCCTCGATCCCCAAAGAACTGATGGAAGCTCGTCGACCCATGCACCTGCTGCGTGCTTGAGATCGCGCATCAGTTGGGGTTTCAGTCCTTTGAGAATTAAGCCGTTTGCTTTTTCCACTTGTCCATTCGACTGGGGGTGAGCGACCGAAGCGTAGTCGACTCGTGTTCCCTGAGAGGCGCAAAAGGCTCTGAATTTGTAGGAATCGAAGTTTGACCCATTGTCAATGTTGATGCTGTGCGGAACTCCATATCTGAATATCAAATCTCTGATGAAACTGATAGCAGTGCAAGCATCAAGATTCTTGATAGGCTTAGCTTCAATCCATTTGGTGAACTTGTCGGCTGCTACTAGCACATGAGTGAAGCTGCTCCTGCCCGTTCTCAGTGGTCCAACCATGTCCAGTCCCCAAACAGCGAAGGGCTAGACGAGTGGAATGGTTTTTATGGCTGACGCGGGCTTGTGCGACATATTGGAGTAAAACTGACATCCTTCACATTTGGTCGACTATCTCTTTCGCCATTTCATTCGCTTTTGGCCAGTAGAATCCCGCTCGGTATGCTTTAGCCACAATGGTCCGAGAGGACGCATGATGACCACAGGTCCCCGAGTGGATATCATCAAGGATTATCTGACCTTCTTTTGGTGTTATACACTTCTGACCGACTCCAGTCGCGCTTTCTCTATACAACTGTCCCTTTATGACTGTAAAGGCCTTGGATCGACGGACGATCTGTCGAGCCTCTTCTTCGTCCTCTGGGAGTTCTTTCCTTAGGATGTACGCGATGTACAGTACCGTCCAGTCGGGAGTGATGACCAAAACTTCCATGATCAGGTCAACCACAGCTGGGACTTCAACTTCAATCGGATCTGTGGCACTTTTTGGCTGCGGGGCTTCTTCGGTGAAGAGGTCCTCCTGAACTGATGGTGTGCGGATGTGTTCCAAAAACATGTCGCTGGGAATGGCTTCTCTTTTGGAGCCTATTTTCGCCAAATCATCAGCTGCTTGATTTTTCTGTCGAGGTATGTGATGAAGTTCTAACCCCTCGAATTTCTTCTCCAGCTTTCTCACTGCATTGCAATACCCAGTCATGGACGGACTTCTGACGTCCCACTCCTTCATCACTTGATTAACCACCAAATCTGAGTCGCCATAGACCATGAGGCGACGGACGCCGAGTGAAATGGCCATGCGCAACCCATATAAAAGTGCTTCATATTCTGCTTCGTTATTGGAGGAATCAAAGTGGATTTGAAGAACATATCTGAGCTTATCTCCTCGGGGGGAGACCAATACTACCCCGGCACCGGAACCATTCAGCATTTTGGAACCGTCAAAGAACATGGTCCAATGCTCCGAGTGAACCTGAGTCGGCAGTTGTTGCTCAATCCACTCGGCGATGAAATCTGCTATTGCTTGGGACTTGATAGCTTTCTTTGCCTCAAACTTGATATCTAGAGGAAGGAGTTCAATAGCCCATTTTGCCACTTGACCAGTTGCATCCCTGTCATGCAGGATCTCTGACAATGGAGCGTCGCTGACGACTGTAATGGAATGATCAGAGAAGTAGTGAGCAACCTTCTTTGTGGTCATATAAATCCCATATACAAGCTTCTGATAATGAGGATATCTTTGCTTCGACGGGGTCAAAACTTCAGAAATATAATATACTGGGCGCTGAACTTTGAAGGCTTTTCCTTCTTCTTCCCGCTCGACCGTAAGTACCGTACTGACGACTTGTCCCGTGGCTGCAATGTAAAGCAGCAAAGGCTCTTTGCTGATTGGGGCAGCAAGCACCGGCTGGGTGGAGAGCAGAGCTTTGAGCTCTGCAAACGCTGCCTCAGCTTCAGGAGTCCACTCGAACTTGTCTGACTTCTTCATCAATCGGTAAAGAGGCAATGCCTTTTCACCGAGACGAGAGATGAATCGACTTAAAGCGGCCAAGCAACCAGTAAGCTTCTGGACGTCGTGCACTCGCACAGGACTTTTCATTCGGAGTATAGTACCGACTTTTTCTGGATTGGCGTCGATTCCCCGTTCGGAAACGAGAAAACCGAGTAACTTTCCGCCAGGAACTCCGAATGTGCACTTTGATGGATTAAGCTTGATATCATACCTCCTGAGATTGGCAAAGGTTTCAGCAAGGTCAGTCAGCAGGTCGGAACCCTTCTGTGACTTGACCACAATATCATCCATGTATGCTTCCACATTCTGACTGATTTGAGTGAGCAAACACTTCTGAATCATCCTCATGAATGTGGCTCCGGCATTCTTGAGGCCGAATGGCATGGTAACATAATAGAAGCACCCGAATGGAGTGATGAAAGCTGTTTTGATCTCGTCAGGCCCATACAGATGGATCTGATGGTACCCGGAATAGGCGTCTAGAAAAGACAGTCGCTCACATCCCGCAGTCAAGTCGACTATCTGGTCGATACGGGGAGAGGAAAATGATCTTTCAGGCAGGCCCGATTGATATGTTTAAAGTCAATGTACATGCGAAGTGACTTGTCCTTCTTGGGGACCATGACAACGTTGGTGAGCCACTTGGAGTGGTAAATCTCTCGGATGAACTCCGCTGCTAAGAGCCGAGCCACCTCCTCACCAATAGCCTTTCTCTTCTGGACGGTGGACCGTCGGAGATGTTCTTTGACAGGTTTCACTTTCGAGTCGACTCGTAGGCGGTGCTCAGCCAGCCCCCTGGGAACACCCGGCATGTCAGAAGGCTTCCATGCGAAAATGTCCTAGTTCACAAGGAGGAACTGGATGAGCGCTTCTTCCTATTTGGAGTCGAGTTTTGTTGAGATATGAGTCGGAGCGGCACTGGGATCGGTTGGGTGAATGTGAACCGGCTTCGTTTCACTAGACGACTGAAAAGCTGATTCTGTAGCGGGCTTCTTGGCTCACAACAAATCACTCGGGTCTGCAGTCTTTCGGTATTCCTGCAGCTCCACCACTGCCATCTGAGCATCAACGATCTTTGAGCCTTTCTGAAAATACTCTTCTGCTTTCTTTCGATTGCCCGTAACAGTGATCACACCTTTGGGACCAGGCATCTTCAATTTGAGATAGACATAACATGGTCGAGCCATGAAGCGTGCATAAGCTGGCCTGCCCAAAATAGTGTGATAAGCACTCTGGAAATCCACAACTTCGAACGTCAACTTTTCTTTGCGGTAATTCTTGGAATTACCGAAAACCACATCAAGAGCAATCTGGCCGAGTGACTCAGCCTTCTTCCCGGGAATGACTCCATGGAAACTCATGTTGCTGGTACTGAGTCTGGACATCGGAATGCCCATCCCTTTCAACGTCTCAGCATACAGTATGTTCAAACCACTGCCACCATCCATCAAGACTTTGGTCAGTCGAGTGCCTTCAACAACTGGGTCAACCACCAAAGCTTGCCTCCCAGGGGTTGCAATGTGCATTGGGTGATCGGACTGGTCGAATGTGATGGCAGTCTGAGACCACTTCAGATAACTGGGTGTCGCCGGAGCAACCATATTCACCTCATGGTTGATAACTTTCAGTCGACTTTTGCTTTCAACATCAGCAAAAATCATCAGGGTGGAATTGACCTGGGGGTATCCATCATCACTGTCTTCCTTGTCCTCAACTTTGTCCGACTCCTTTTCCTTATCTTTGGGCTGTTTGCCCTGGAACTGCTGGATCAGGAGCTGACACTGTCGAGTGGTATGTTTCAGGTAAATGAACTTACCCTCTTCATCTTTCTTGGTGTGGATGTGACATGGCAAATCCAACACATCGTTTCCGTCTTGGTCTTTAACTTTCTTGGGGTTCCAAAGCCCTTTGGGTTTCCCCTTAAACTTTCCTTGAGTTACGGCCAAGGCTTCCCCAGGAGCAGCTGGCTCGGCTTTCCGCTTCTGTTTCCGATTGGAATTTCCTCCTCCGGTTTCTTGGGCGACTAACTTGTGCTTGCCACTCCGGAGTCGATCCTCATCTTCACCATTAGCGTAGTTGGTGGCAATCTCCATCATCCGATTCAGAGACATATCTCTGGTTTGACTGAATTTCAGATTCAGTTCTCTATACTTGACTCCTTCTTTGAAGGCACAGACTGCTTGGTGGTCAGGCATATTCTCTACCGTGTGATGTAACGTGATCCATCTCTAGATGTAATCCCTCAAAGTTTCATTCGGCTTCTGCACGCAAGACCGCAGTTCCGTCAGCCCTGCCGGTCGCTTGCATGTTCCTTCAAATGTGGTGACAAACACTCGGGCGAGATCTTCCCAAGTGTAAATGCTGCTGGGTGCTAACTGATTCAGCCACGCTCTGGCCGAGCCCTCCAACATGAGAGGCATGTGCTTCATGGCCACTTCATCATTGCCACCGCCAATCTGGACGGCCACTCGGTAGTCTTCAAGCCAAGTATCGGGCTTGGACTCTCCAGTGAACTTACTGACTCCAGTCGCCAACCTGAAGTTGGGAGGAATCACAGCAGCCCTGATGGCTCTACTAAAGCACTCTGGCCCTGAAACATGTACTCTGCTGCTGGTAGGTGCATCTTTGTCGTGACCTTCTTGGTGGGCTCTGTTCCTGTCGACCAAACCTTGAACGAGAATAGATCTCGCATCAAAGCCTGGTTCCTTGGGGTCGACTGGAATCCTTCGCCCAACACCATGAGGGCGCCTGTCATCCTGCTGTCGAGGCACATACGACCCACTCCTCGGGGGAGGGGTGGGCACTCGACGTCGATCGTCACGATCGAATCGGTGATCATACTGCTCACGGTTCCCGTACTGATTATGCCGGTCCCCACGTCCCTCACGCCTCGGGGGCGATCTTGGGCTATGAGTCGACTGGTCTGTGTCTGTAGCAATGGATCTGCTATGAATCCTGTTCCGCGACTGAGAAACAGCGGAGTTCTGGTCTCCTGCTGCCTGGAGTAACGCTCTGATCTGCAGCAAGCCTCTGCCGGCCTCCGACTGGGAAGGCTGAATCGACTCTGCTATACGGGCTGCAGCTGCTAAATTCTGAATCAGAGTTCGATATACCTGCGGGGGCGGAAAGAGCTGACGTCGACTGGATTCTGGAACCCGTTCTCTAGTCGAGTGCGCTTAGCCAAGTTTGCCAGGCGCACGTCCTCCAAGGCACGAGCCTCAGGAGTTTCTCCAATGATAGGAGTGTGCAGTGCATCCATGTTCCGGCGATGAAGTTCTTCTCTCTGCAGCGACGTGAGAGGCTCGGGGAGATATTCCTCATGGGGACGCGACGGGTCGCCTCCACCTGTGCCTCCGTCGGTGCGGGGAAAACCGGGAGGACTGGGCGGTCCATCGACCATCAGAACCTCCGCCGCCGGATCACTGCTGTCGCACTCGGATGCGGTCTCTGGAGAACCAGTCGAACAGGCCGTAGAGGGATTCGTCGGGCTCGACCGCCACGACTTGAGGGGTGGCCGACTGGCGTGCCACTGCATGTCTCACCCACCCCTGAAGTCTCAACCGACCGGAGCGCTTGCGCCGGCGGGAAACAGGGAGGGAGGACAACACAGGGGCCGACCGATAATGGGTCGACGGTTGCCGCAAGAGGACGCTGCGGACGCACGCGCGAAAGTGCGTTGCCCCGCGGACAAGGAGTGCGTCCACGTCGAGCGGAGCCTCCTGGAGCCAAGCAGAGTCGTCGGCGATGAACGTGAGTGCGCCGAGACGGATCTCGCGGCCCTCCACCAAAACTCCACCAGAAACCATGATGATTTGGATCAGAAAAGATCGCAACTCCTCCAACAAATCACTAAAACACCTGCCCCACGATGGGCGCCAACTGTCGTGGTTCTAAGTCTGACAGTAATGTAGGGGGGTAGGTATGGAGAGGCAAGATCTTAGCTATGGAGTAGTTGTAAGCACACGGGATTTACGAGTTCAGGCCCTTCTCGGAGGAAGTAATAGCCCTACATCTCGGAGCCCGGAGGCGGTCGACTGGATTATGTGTGTATGAATTACAGGGGTGCGAACCCTTTTCACTGAGGGGGAGGGTGCCTTATATAGAGTTCGCCAGACCCCTCCGTCCCTCAGTTATGCAGGGTTTCAAATACATTAAGGCCGGGCGTTACTCGTAACGCCCCTAATAAAGTGCTATGATGACCATAAAAGCTACTTAATGACCGACCGTTAGCGTGCGGAGTGACTTTAGGTCTCCTGGCCGTCGAGTGGTTGGATCTTGGTCGAGTGATTGCTTCTTGGTCGAGTGTCTTCGAGTCTGTCGAGCAGAACACCTCCAAGTCGATTGAAAGGTGATTTCTTCTAGAGATGTCCTTGGGTAGGGCAGTTAGGACAGGTCCATGACCCTACCCTAGGTACATAGATTCATCACCCCCCACCCTCGTGGACAGGGTGTGGGCCCCTTGGTCTTCATCTTTGGCGAGGATTTTTTATTATTTTTTCTAAGATGTTCCGTGGAGTTTTAGGTCATTCCAAGAATATTTGTTTTCTGCACATAAAACAACACCATGGCAATTCTGCTGAAAACAGCGTCAGTCCGGGTTAGTTCCATTCTAATCATACAAGTTAGAGTCCAAAACAAGGGCAAAAGTGTTTGGAAAAGTAGATACGACGGAGACGTATCAACTCCCCCAAGCTTAAACCCTTGCTTGTCCTCAAGCAATTCAGTTGACAAACTGAAAGAAAGAAAGAAAAACTTTTACAAACTCTGTTTGCTCTTGTTGTTGTAACTATGTCAAGCCAGTATTCAAGTTTTCAGCAGAGATCATAACTAACCACGTTTGCAATAATTCTTAGGTCTCATAATTACTCATATCAATAGCATAATCAACTAGCAAGCCATAATAATAAATCTCGGATGACAACACTTTCTCAAAACCATCATAATATGATATAACAAGATGGTATCTCGCTAGCCCTTTCTGAGACCGCAAAACATAAATGCAGAGCACCTTTAAAGATCAAGGACTGACTAGACATTGTAATTCATGGTAAAAGAGATCCAATCATAGTCACACCCAATATAAATTAATAGTGATGAATGCAAATGACAGTTGTGCTCTCCAGCTAGTGCTTTTTAATAAGAGGGTGATGACTCAACATAAAAGTAAATGGATAGGCCCTTCGCAGAGGGAAGCAGGGATTTGTAGAGGTGCCATAGCTCAGTTTTGCAATAGAGATAAATTGTATTTTGAGCGGTATACTTTCATTGTCAACGTAGCAACTAAGAGATGGCGATATCTTCCATGCTAAACACATTATAGGCGGTTCCCAAACAGAATGGTAAAGTTTGTACTCCCCCTCCATCAACAAGCATCAATCCATGGCTTGCTCGAAACAACGAGTGCCTCCAACATACATCAGGTCCCAGGGGGAGTTTTGTTTGCAATTAATTTTGATTTAGTTTGCATAAAGCATGGGACTGGGCATCCCGGTGACCAGCCATTCTCTCGTGAGTGAGGAGCGGAGTCCACTCCTCTTGAGAATAACCCGCCTAACACGGAAGATAAGGACAACCTTGGTTGATACATGAGCTATTCGAGCATACAAAACAGAATGTTTATTTGAACGTTTAGAGTTTGGCGCATACAAATTTACTTGGAATGGCAGGTAGATACCGCATATAGGAAGGTATAGTGGACTCATCTGGATTAACTTTGGGGTTTAAGGGATTGGATGCATAAGCAGTATTCCCGCTTAGTACAAGTGAAGGCTAGCAAAAGACTGGGAAGCGACCAACTAGAGAGCGACAACAGCCATGTACATGCATTAAAATTAATAAACATTGGATGCAAGCATGAGTAGGATATAATCCACCATGAACATAAATATCGTGAAGGCTATGTTGATTTTGTTTCAACTACATGCGTGAACATGTGCCAAGTCAAGTCACTTAAATCATTCAAAGGAGGATACCACCCCATCATACCACATCATAACCATCTCAATAGCATGTTGGCACATAAGGTAAATCATTATAACTCATAGCTAATCAAGCATGGCACAAGCAACTATGATCTCTAATTGTCATTGCAAACATGTTTCTTCATAATAAGCTGAATCAAGAATGAGGGACTCATCATATTTACAAAAACAAAAGAGGTCGAGTTCATACCAGCTTTTCTCATCTCAGTCAGCCCATCATATATCATCATAATTGCCTTTCACTTGCACGACCGAACGGTGTGAATAATAATAAGAGTGTACGTGCATTGGACTAAGCTGGAATCTGCGAGCATTCAATAAGCAGGAGAAGACAAGGCAATATGGGCTCTGGGTTAAATCAACAATAATGCATATAAGAGCCACTTCAACAATTTAATTATGGTCTTCTCCTATTGACCCCCAAAGAAAAGAAAAGAAATAAAACTATTTACACGGGAAAGCTCCCAACAAGCAAAAGAAGGACGGGAAATATTTTTGGGTTTTCTTTTTAATTATTACTACTACAGCATAAAAATAAACTACTACTAATTTTTTTGGTTTTTCTTAAGGTTTAACAAACACACAAGAAGAAAGCAGGAAAAAGAAAATAAACTAGCATGGATATTACAGTGAAAAAGTATGAGCACCGACATCTAGTAATGAGTGTGTGTGAACATAAATGTAATGTCGGTGAGAAATACGTACTCCCCCAAGCTTAGGCTTTTGGCCTAAGTTGGTCTATGGCCACGGCTGGCCTGGCTGATATCCATAATAATAGTTGTTGGGGTCGTACTGTGATGAGGAAGAAGAAGGCTCCTATTGCCACTGGCTGGCAATCATCTCCGGATCCCACTGATAGTTAGACTGCCGTGAAGGATCAAATTGTGGTTCCGGTTCTGGCTCCTCGGCTGGTGCAGGGTTCCGGTAGGCGTGAATTGCCGTCAATGGAACAAGGTACGTGCCTATAGTCAAATCAAACAAAGAAGGAGCAGGCAGGATAATAGTCTCAGGATGATGTTTGTTAAAGAACAATTGATATTTAAGCTCTCCTGCCCTATTCTTAACAATAAATCATGTGCCACCATACTTTTATGATCTAGATAAACACGGGGCAGCACCTTTTCTTCCTTCTTAGCATGCCTAATAGGTATGTTAAAATGTACGGCTAGGCGTGTAGCATAGATGCCTCCAAAGATGGCGCCTTTGGTACGGTTCATACTTAACTGTCTAGCAATAATACCGCCCATACTAAAAGTGTTATCACTGTATAAACCGTGGAGCAGAATAATTATATCAGGGATACTAAGGTTTCCATAGTTTCTGCGTCCAATTAAACAACGACTAGCAAATAATGCAAAGTAATGTAAAACAGGAAAATGTATGCTAGTGATTCGTGCATCGGAAACCTTCCTAGTTTCTCCTACAGTGATAGTATCAATAAACACAACCACATCATCATGATGTGGTTCTTCTCTCTTGCCCTCAAAAGGGACTAAACAAATCCGACAAAAATCATAAAGTGACATCTCCTTATGCTCATCATATAAATGAAACTCCAGCGTAGGTGGTGAGTTCCTAGAATGAAAATGAAAGTTTTGCACAAAGGTATTTGTGAGTAAGAGATACTGATCATATTGGTCGTGGAGGAAAGCGGTGAGGCCTGCATTGTGAGCCAATTCATGAAAATCTTCATAGATACCGGCTGCTCTCAAGAAATCATCAAAAGGCCATTCACACGCCTGAATCTCCACGGTGCGCGGCAAATTATACTTAGGCTTCGATGCCTATTCCTTCGAGCTTTGGCTCGATGAGCCCCTCAATAATCTCCTCATCATTTTCTGAAAAATTCTGAAATTTTTAGTAACTTCAAACAAAAGTGAACCAACTTCAATAATATTGATAGCAACTACTCCTACAAGTGCCTAGAGCCTATATCAAGCATTAGAACTACTTGGAACCATATAAATTTGACATGCAAGCTCAAGAACATGGTCACCTATGCAGCACAAATTTGCAAAGAATAAAGCACTAGAACAAAAACTAATTGGACCAATGGAGGAGTCACATACCAAGGAACAATCTCCCCAAGCAGTTTTGCGGGAGGTGCTTTGAGCAAGGAGATCGAAAATCACAGTAAAAGTGGCTGGAACTTGTGCTTGAGTTGGTTTTTCGAGTTTGTGCGAGACAGAGGAAGAAGATGGGTGCTGGGATAAGTGGAGGAGGGCCACCGTGGGCCCACAAGGCAGGGGCGCACCCTAAGGGGGGCGCCCTCCACCCTCGTGGCAAGGTGGCAGCTCCTCTCGCGGTAATTTTTTGCACTAAAAATCCTTAAATATTCCCGAAAAAATCATATTAAATTGGCATGGCATTCTGAGGACTTTTATTTTTGGGATATTTTTATATTGCACGGATAAGTCAGGAAACAGACAGAAAAATACTATTTTTACTTTATTTCTACTAATTAACAGAAAGTATAGAGAGGGTACAGAAGTTTGTGCTTCTAGTTTCATCCATCTCATGCTCATAAAAAAGAATCCACTAACAAGGTTGATCAAGTCTTGTTAACAAACTCATTCCGATAATCATGAAACCGGAGAAATTTCAAATAACACTAAGTTACCTCAACGGGGATATGCACATCCCCAATTATAAGTATATCATATTTCTTTTTGACAGTAGGAAGAGGAAATTCAAAACCTCCAATTATAATCGATGGAATTTTTCCAATGGAGTTGATACTATGAACTTGAGGTTGTTTCCTCGGAAAGTTTACCGTATGCTCATTACCATTAACATGAAAAGTGACATTGCCTTTGTTGCAATCAATAATAGCCCCTGCAGTATTAAGGAAAGGTCTTCCAAGAATAATAGACATACTATCATCCTCGGGAATATCAATAATAACAAAGTCCGTTAAAATAGTAACGTTTGCAACCACAACAAGCACGTCCTCACACATACCGACAGGTATAGCAGTTGATTTATCAGCCATTTGCAAAGATATTTCAGTAGGTGTCAGCTTATTCAAGTCAAGTCTACGATATAAAGAGAGAGGCATAACACTAACACCGGCTCCAAGATCACATAAAGCAATTTTAATATAATTTCTTTTAATGGAGCAAGGTATAGTAGGTACTCCGGGGTCTCCAAGTTTCTTTGGTATTCCACCCTTAAAAGTATAATTAGCAAGCATGGTGGCAATTTCAGCTTCCGGTATCTTTCTTTTATTAGTAATGATATCCTTCATATATTTAGCATAAGGATTTGTTTTGAGCACATCAGTTAATCACATACGCAAAAAGATAGGCCTAATCATTTCAGCAAAACGCTCAAAATCCTCATCATCCTTTTTCTTGGATGGTTTCGGAGGAAAAGGCATGGGTTTCTGAACCCAAGGTTCTCTTTCTTTACCATGTTTCCTAGCAACAAAGTCTCTTTTATCATAACGTTGATTCTTTGATTGTGGGTTATCAAGATCAACAGCAGGTTCAATTTCTACACCATTATCATTACTAGGTTGAGCATCATCATGAACATCATCATTAATATTTTCATTAGGATCATGTTCATTACCAGATTGTGTTTCAGCATCAGACATAGAGATATCATTTGGATTATCAGGTGGTTCAGCAATAGGTTCACTAGAAGTTTGCACGGTTCTATCATTTTTCTTCTTCTTCCTTTTAGAAGAACTAGGAACATCAATATTATTTCTTTGAGAATCTTGCTCGATTCTTTAGGGTGGCCTTCAGGATACAAAGGTTCCTGAGTCATTCTACCAGTTTTAGTAGCCACTCTAACAGCATAATCATTTTTCTTACTATTCATTTCATCAAGCACTTCTTCTTGAGCCTTAAGTACTTGTTCTACTTGAGTGGTAACCATAGAAGCATGTTTGCTAACAATTTTAAGTTCACCTTTAATATTAGTCATATAATCACCCAAGCATCTAATCATATAAGCATTTTCTTTTAATTCTCTACCAAAATAAGCATTGAAGTCGTCTTGCTTAAACATAAAGTTATCAAACTCATCCAAGCACTAACTAGCAATTTTAGCAGGAGGGACTTCAGCTTTATCATATCTATAGAGAGAATTTACCTTTACTACCTGTGTCGGGATATCGGGATCAGGAGGTTCTTCAATAAATAAAGAATTGAGATCATATGTTTCTTCAACAGGCGGTATATTAAGACCATGTATTTCTTCAATAGGAGGTAAATTCTTAACATCTTCAGCTTTAATACCTTTTTCTTTCATAGATTTCTTTGCCTCTTCCATATCTTCGGGACTGAGGAATAGAACACCTCTCTTCTTCGGAGTTGGTTTAGGAATAGATGCAGTAATTGGAGCAGGAGCTGGCTCAGGAGGTGCCCAATTATTTTCATTTGTCAACATATTATTCAATAGAATTTCAGCTTCATCCGGTGTTCTTTCCCTGAAAAGAGAACCAGCACAACTATCTAGGTAATCTCTGGAAGCATCGGTTAGTCTATTATAAAAGATATCAAGTATTTCAGGTTTCTTAAGAGGATGATCAGGCAAAGCATTAAGTAACTTGAGAAGCCTCCCCCAAGCTTGTGGGAGACTCTCTTCTTTAATTTGCACAAAGTTGTATATTTCCCTCAAAGCAGCTTGTTTCTTATGAGCAGAGAAATATTTAGCAGAGAAGTAATAAATCATATCCTGGAGACTACGCACACAACCAGGATCAAGAGAATTAAACCATATCTTAGCATCACCCTTTAATGAGAACGGAAATATTTTGAGTATATAGAAGTAACGCGATCTCTCATCATTAGTGAACAGGGCAGCTATATCATTTAACTTAGTAAGATGTGCCACAACAGTTTTAGATTCATAGCCATAAAATGGATCAGATTCAACCAAAGTAATTATATTAGGATCAACAGAGAATTCATAATCCTTATCAGGAACACAAATAGGTGAAGTAGCAAAAGCAGGGTCGGGTTTCATTTTATCTCTAAGTGATTCTTTGTCCCATTTAACTAATAACCTCTTAAGCTCATATCTATCCATGCAAGCTAAAATAGCGGCAGAAGATTCCATATCAAAAAGATAGCCCTCAGGAATAACAGGCATATTTTCATCATCACTATCATCATCTTATTCAGATTCTATAATTTCTTTTTCTCTAGACCTAGCAATTTGTTCATCAAGAAATTCACCAAGGGGCACAGTAGTATCAGGCATAGAAGCAGTTTCATCATAAGTATCATGCATAGCAGAAGTGGCATCATCAATAACATGTGACATATCAGAACGAATAGCAGAAGCAGGTGTAGGTGTCGCAAGCTTACTCATAACAGAAGGTGAATCAAGTGCAGAGCTAGATGGCAGTTCCTTACCTCCCCTCGTAGTTGAGGGATAGATCTTGGTTTTTGGATCTCTCAAGTTCTTCATAATGATAAGCAGATATATATCCCAAGTGACTCAAAGAATAGAGCTATGCTCCCCGGCAACGGCGCCAGAAATTTGTCTTGATAACCCACAAGTATAGGGGATCGCAACAGCTTTCGAGGGTAGAGTATTCAACCCAAATTTATTGATTCAACACAAGGGGAGCCAAAGAATATTCTCAAGTATTAGGAGCTGAGTTGTCAATTCGACCACACCTGGAAACTTAGTATCTGCAGCAAAGTGTTTAGTAGCAAAGTAATATGATAGTGGTGGTAGCAAAAACAAAAGTAAAGACAAAAAAAGTAATGTTTTTGGTATTTTGTAGTGATTGTAACAGTAGCAGCGGGAAAGTAAATAAACGAGAACCAGTATATGGAAAACTCGTAGGCACCGGATCAGTGATGGATAATTATGCCGGATGCGGTTCATCATGTAACAGTCATAACATAGGGTGACACAGAACTAGCTCCAATTCATCAATGTAATGTAGGCATGTATTTCGTATATAGTCATACGCGCTTATGGAAAAGAACTTGCATGACATCTTTTGTCCTACCCTCCCGTGGCATCGGGGTCCTATTGGAAACTAAGGGATATTAAGGCCTCCTTTTAATAGAGAACCGGAACAATGCATTAGCACATAGTGAATACATGAACTCCTCAAACTATGGTCATCACCGGGAGTGATCCCGATTATTGTCACTTCGGGGTTGCCGGATCATAACACATAGTAGGTGACTATAGACTTGCAAGATAGGATCAGAACTCACATATATTCATGAAAACATAATAGGTTCAGATCTGAAATCATGGCACTCGGGCCCTAGTGACAGGCATTAAGCATAGCAAAGTCATAGCAACATCAATCTCAGAACATAATGGATACTAGGGATCAAACCCTAACAAAACTAACTCGATTACATGATAAATCTCATCCAACCCGTCACCGTCCAGCAAGCCTACGATGGAATTACTCACGCACGGCGGTGAGCATCATGAAATTGGTGATGGAGGATGGTTGATGATGACGACGGCGATGAATCCCCCTCTTCGGAGCCCCGAACGGACTCCAGATCAGCCCTCCTGAGAGGTTTTAGGGCTTGGCGGCGGCTCTGTATCGTAAAATGCGATGATTTCTTCTCTCTGATTTTTCTCTCCGAAAGCAAATATATAGAGTTGGAGTTGGCGTCGGAGAGCATCCAGGGGGCCCACGAGGTAGGGGGCGTGCCCTAGAGGGGGGGGCCCACCCTCGTGGACAGGGTGTGGGCCCCCTGGTCTTCATCTTTGGCGAGGATTTTTTATTATTTTTTCTAAGATGTTCCGTGGAGTTTCAGGTCATTCCGAGAATATTTGTTTTCTGCACATAAAACAACACCATGGCAATTCTGCTGAAATCAGCGTCAGTCCGGGTTAGTTCCATTCAAATCATACAAGTTAGAGTCCAAAACAAGGGCAAAAGTGTTTGTAAGAGTAGATACGACGGAGACGATATCAGAGGGGGAGGCCAGACACCCCATTCAGGATGGATATCAATATCATTATCCTGATCCACAACCACATTGTCATCTGCCATATTAGGATCATCATTAGGGACTGCATTCTCAGCCAACCAGTTGTGTAGTTGTTGTAGGTACATCTGTTCAACATTAAGTCCATCACCATGCAAAGGATGAGGAATGCCATTCTCTAGAGGTGGGTCTTCTCCGGCCGGTGATACTTCCGGCAAGTGAGCATTCCAATCACTGCTATGGAGCATTGTGATAGCCACAGTCCAACTCTGACGGGCTCCACCAAGCTGATGGACAACAATACTTTTAGGAACCAGACGCATATGAATGACTCTGTCCTTAATGAGCACAAATCTGCTATCCCCTCTAGGGTTATTCCAATCTACCAAAGCACCAAACTTATCAACGGACTTGTGCATATAGTGTTGCATCTGATAATCATATGGAAAACCCACATATAGGATCCACACCTCCAGGCCAAAGGTGGTGAGACGCATGTTGACGGCAGCATCATGCGGGACAAAAGAAATCACAGTGTGCTCCTCGACTTCATTTTCATCCAGCTCAAAAGTTGTACCAACTACAGTGTCTCTGACTACAGAGTTCACAAAATCAAAAATACCCACACCAAGAGGATGATCTGATACTTGTTGGAAAATAGTGTGACTCATGTAGCAAACCTTCGATTATGTTGTAGATGTCGGCCTTCTGGTGGTGCGGGAAGAAGCGTTTGGCCTCCGCAATGGCCAAGAAGTCGTGACGCATCGGAGGGATGGCGTTAAACACCATCTCATCTCTAACCTTCCGATCTACAGGTCCAAGCTCGATCGTCATCCTTGGCGGAAGGTAGGGGACGACATTGAGAGGATAGTTGGCCATTGCAGCGGTGCGTCGAGCAGGAGCAGAGGAAGGCACAGACAGCGAGAGAGCAGAATGCATATCGCCGGGCTTGGGCTGAGAATTTGGTCTCCAAACTCCTCGATCATGGTGCGCCAACCTGAAGCAAGATGCCGTCAGATGGCCCTGTTGACCGCAAGATTTGCATCAGACGGTCCTCCTTCGCCTAGCTGCCTGACCTCTATTAAGGGCCGTATCATTTATTTCCTGCCTCTGTGACCCTGAAAAGACTGGATCCTTATCCTTTGAAATATTGTTTCCATGTGTTGGCCGAGCAGCATTAGAATTGTTAAGGAAGGAATCTGATGATGAAAAGGAAGCCGAGCAAAAATGATCTTTTTAGTTCCATTTCATACGTGGCACCCAGGCCGATTTACACGAATATTTTAGATGCCCTAGAAATCCACAAGTACCACAATAATATTTAGCCGGGCAATCGAAGAAAAGATGGGCCCTGGACCCGCATACGTAGAAGGCTTTGATAACCCACAAGTATAGGGGATCAATTGTAGCCTCTTTCAATAAGTAAGAGTGTCGAAACCAACGAGGAGCTAAAGGTAGAACAAATATTCCCTCAAGTTTTATCGACCACCGATACAACTCTACGCACGCTTGACGTTCGCTTTACCTAGAACAAGTATGAAACAAGAAGTACTTTGTAGGTGTTTTTGGATAGGTTTGCAAGATAATAAAGATTACATAAATAAAAGCTAGGGGCTGTTAAAGTAAGGATGCAACTAAAGTAAAGAGCTTTTGTCAACAAGAAGGTTATTTGTCCCTAGGCAATCGATAACTAGACCGGTAATCATTATTGCAATTTTATTTGAGGGAGAGGCATAAGCTAACATACTTTCTCTACTTGGATCATATGCACTTATGATTGGAACTCTAGCAAGCATCCGCAACTACTAAAGATTCATTAAGGTAAAACCCAACCATAGCATTAAAGTATCAAGTCCCCTTTATCCCATACGCAAACAACCTACTTACTCGGGTCTGTGCTTCTGTCACTCACGCCACCCACCATAAGCAAATCATAAGCATACTTCAAACCCTACAGTGGGAATCCCTCACACTTGCGCGACACGGAGAGCACCACAGGACAGCACCAATAATAAAACATACAACTCAAACCAATCACGATCATCAAATAGCCATTAGGACAAAACAGATCTACTCAAACATCATAGGATAGCCATACATCATTGGGAAATAATATATAGCGTTGAGCACCATGTTTAAGTAGAGATTACAGCGGGTAAGAGAGAGGTTACACCGCTGCATAGAGGGGGGAAGAGTTGATGATGTTGGTGATGATGATGGCCCCCGGTGGCACTCCGGTGCCACCGGAAGCGAGGGGGAGAGAGCCCCCCTCCTTCTTCTTCTTCCTTGACCTCCTCCCTAGATGGGAGAAGGGTTTCCCCTCTGGTCCATGGCCTCCATGGTGTGGGAGGGGCGAGAGCCCCTCCGAGATTGGATCTATCTCTCTGTCTCTCTCTGGTTCTGCGTTCTGTCCTGGCTCTGTTTCACCGTTTCGCGTATATATGGAGATCCGTAACTCCGATTGGCCTGAAACCTTTGCCATGATTTTCTTCCGAATATTAGCTTTCTTGCGGCAAAAGAAGAGCGTCAACCGCCTTTTGGTGGGCTCACGAGGGTCGGGGGCGCACCCTAGGGGTGGCGCCCCCCTGTCTCGTGACCACCTCGGGCACTGGTTTGCGTTGATTTTTCTTCCGAATTTTCCATATTTTCCAAAAATAAGCTCCGTCCGTTTTTATCCCGTTTGGACTCCGTTTGATATGGATATTCTATGAAACCAAAAACATGCAACAGAAAGGAACTGGCACTGGGCACTGGATCAATATGTTAGTCCCAAAAATAATATAAAAAGTTGCCAAAAAGTATATGAAAGTTGAATAATATTGGCATGGAACAATCAAAAATTATAGATACGACGGAAACGTATCAGCATCCGCAAGCTTAATTCCTGCTCGTCCTCGAGTAGGTAAATGATAAAAAAGATAATTTTTGATGTGGAATGCTACCTAGCATAATCTTGATCATATGTATAATCATGGCATGAATATTAAGACACGAGTGATTCAAAGCAATAATATATCCTTTGACATAAAGACAATAATATTTCAAGCATACCAACCAAGAAATTATGTCTTATTGAAATAACATTGCCAAAGAAAGCTCATCCCTACAAAATCATATAGTATCGCTATGCTCCATCTTCACCACACAAATCATTCACATCATGCACAACCCTGTTGACAAGCCAAGCAATTGTTTCATACTTTTGACGTTCTCAAACCTTTTCAACTTTCACGCAATACATGAGTGTGGGCCATGGACATAGCACTATAGGTGGAATAGAATATGATGATGGGGGTTATGTGGAGAAGACAAAAAAGGAGAAAGTCTCACATCAACTAGGCGTATCAAGGGGCTATGGAGATGCCCATTAATAGATATCAATGTGAGGAGTAGGGATTGCCATGCAACAGATGCACTAAGAGCTATAAGTTTATGAAAGCTCAAACTGGAAACTAAGTGGGTGTGCATCCAACTTGCACATGAAGCCCATCATCGGAATATACAAGCCAAGTTCTATAATGAAAATTCCCACTAGTATATGAAAGTGATAACTCAAGAGACTCTCTATATGAAGAACATGGTGCTACTTTGAAGCACAAGTGTGGTAAAAGAATAGTAACATTGCCCCTTCTCTCTTTTTCTCTCATTTTTTTATTTTTTTGGGCCTTCTCTTTTTTGGCCTTTCTCTTTTTATTTTTTTTATTTTTTTTCTTTTTTTCGTCCGGAGTCTCATCCCGACTTGTGGGGGAATCATAGCCTCCATCATTCTTTCCTCATTGGGGCAATGCTCTATTAATGATGATCTTCACACTTTTATTTACTTACAACTCAATATTACAACTCGATACTAGAACAAAGATATGACTCTATATGAATGCCTCCGGCGGTGTACCGGGATGTGCAATGATCTAGCATAGCAATGAAATCAAAAAATGGACAAGCCATGAAAACATCATGCTAGCTATCTTACGATCATGCAAAGCAATATGACAATGAATGCTCAAGTCATGTATATGATGATGATGAAAGTTGCATGGCAATATATCTCAGAGTGGCTATGGAAATGCCATGATAGGTAGGTATGGTGGCTGTTTTGAGGAAGATATAAGGAGGTTTATGTGTGATAGAGCGTATCGTATCATGGGGTTTTGATGCACCGGCGAAGTTTGCACCAACTCTCGAGGTGAGAAAGGGCAATGCACGGTACCGAAGAGGCTAGCAATGATGGAAGGGTGAGAGTGCGTATAATCCATGGACTCAACATTAGTCATAAAGAACTCACATACTTATTGCAAAAATCTATTAGTCATCGAAACAAAGTACAAAATGCATGCTCCTACAAGGATAGATTGGTAGGAAAAGACCATCGCTCTTCCCCGACCGCCACTCATAAGGAAGACAATCAATAAACACCTCATGCTCCGACTTCGTTACATAACGGTTCACCATACGTGCATGCTACGGGACTTGCAAACCTCAACACAAGTATTTCTCGATTTTAAAATTACTCGACTAGCATGACTCTAATATCACCATCTTTATATCGCAAAACTATTGCAAGGAATCAAACATATCATATTCGGCGATCTACAAGTTTATGACTAACCATGTGAATGACCAATTCCTGTCATCTCTCTAAATAGATATAAGTGAAGCAAGAGAGTTTAATTCTTTCTATAAAAGATATGCCCGTGCTCTAACAAATATAAGTGAAGCAAAAGAGCATTCTACAAATGGCGGTTGTCTAAGTGAAGAGAACAGGCAATCCAAACTTCAAATGATATAAGTGAAGCACATTGAAGCATTCTATAAAGCCATACTCAAGATATAAGTGAAGTGCAAAGAGCATTCTATAAATCAACCAAGGACCATCTCATACCAGGTGCATAAAAAGAAAAAGAAAAACCTAATGCAAAAGACGCTCCAGACTTGCACATAATCGCATGAACGAACGAATCCGAACATACTGATACTTTGAAGAAGAGGGGATGCCTCCCCCAGCATCCCCAAGCTTAGACGCTTGAATCTCCTTGAATATTTACTTGGGTGCTCGGGCATCCCAAGCTTGAGCTCTTTCCTCTCTTCCTTCTTCTCACATCGAGACCTTCTCGATCATCGACACTCATCCCACACTTCCAACAGAAACTCGGTAAGATCCGTTAGTATAATAAAGCAAATCACTACACCTAAGTACTGTTGCAACCAATTTCAATATTTGGTTTTGCATTGTCTACTGATATACTTTTTCATGGCTTAATCACTGATATAAATTGATAGGTTCATCAAAACAAGCAACTATGCATTCAAAAACAGATCTGTCTAAAACAGAACAGTCTGTAATAATCTGAACATTCACCATACTTCTGATACTTGAAAAATTCTACCAAAATTAGGAAAAATAAAAATTTGTATAGTAAGACAGTACAAAAAGAATCAGAACCATTTGACGTTCCAGCTAAAAATGTAAAATCGCGCACTACAGCCAAAGTTTCTGTCCTGCACCGTACAAACCATCAAGCAAATGTAAACATCCTAAAGGCAAACCTTGGCACATTATTTTTATATTTAAACTTTATAAAAGCACACAACAGAAATAAATGACTCTCTAAAACTTCCGGGTTGTCTCCCTGGCAGCGCTTTCTTTAAAGCCATTAAGCTAGGCATATAGTGCTCAAGTAGTGAATCCACCCGGATCCCAAGGTATATCAAAGCCAATTTTAATCAATGATTTGTAATTTAGTAGTGAGCACAAAGCAACATATATCATGCAACAACGAAGTCTAACTCTCTTCCTATGCATCGGCATGTCATAAAAGAACAATTCTGCACACATAGTAAAGGCTAATGTATAGTATAAACATTTTCTTGCAATTTTATCGTATTGGAAACATAGAGAGGTGGAGATATAGTTCCTCTCTCATAGTAATTGCAAGTAGGAGTAGCAAGCACATGCATATTATATCTATCAAAATCATCATGTGCATGTAACGCCCGGATAATCAAGCTACAGTAACCTCTGCTAATGATGCCTCGTCACCACTCTTACTGTTGTAAACCTCGCGATGATTCAATCCCATTCGAATTCAAATTTCAAAATCAAAGCAAACAATAAAAGTTTTTCAAAATTTAAAACAAAAGTGTTCGGGAGATGCCATATTTTACATAGGTCAATATGGTGTAATAAACACAATTTTGTAAACTGCCTAAGTATTTTAAAATAAATAAAGACAGAAAAGGAAAATAAATAAAAGAAAGAAACTAACAAAAAAAGAGAAGAAAGAGGGAACCCCCTCCCACGGCCTACTGGCCCAGTTGGCCGGCCCATTCGGGCGCAGGCCCAACCGGCCTTCCCCCCCTCCCCTTATCCATCCCCCCCAAACCCTAACCCACCCGATCCCCACTCCCCCCCACTCGCCCTCGCTCCCTCCCCCTCCCCCCGATCCAGTTCTGGATCGGGATCGGGCCGAGCCCCGCGCCCCCCACGCCGCCCCGTCGCCTCGCATCCGCGCCGCCCGTCGTCGCCCGGAGCCCGCGCCGCCGCCTGGACCTCGCCGCCTCGACCCCCGACGCCACCGTCGCCTTCCTCCTCGCCGGCGCCGTCGTCCCCGACTCCGCCTCAACCCCCGCTGCCACGTCCCTGCGCCTCGCAGTGAGGCCCCGACCTCCTCTCTTTCCCCTCCATCGTCGGCGCCGTCCGCGCGCACGCACGCGCGCTCACCGCCGAGCCCCGCCCGCTGCCTGCAGCCACTCCCTCCCCTGACCAGCGCTCGACGCGACCGGGTCGTGCCGTGGCCATGCTTGGCCCCTGCGCGCACGCGCTCGCCGCCCGCGCGTGTCTGCGCGCCCGCCTCGCTCCCGCGTCCCCCTGCTCCGCGCTTGCCTGTGGCCGGCGGCTCCCCCTTCGATCTGGGCGTACGCCGGCTCGGGCTGGGCGCCAACGCCCGTGCGCTCTGCCCGCATCCCGCTCCGGCCATGGACACGCCGTGGCCACCGGCCTCTTCTTCCTTCGCCTGGCGCCGTCCACCGCTGGCCCGCGCCCTACCTCGCCCTCCCACGCGCGCCATGGAATGCCCCTGTCGCTGGAGCCGCAGCCTCCATCGACCGCCGCCACCACTCTCCGACGGCGCCGCCCTTCGCCGGCGCCGTTCGCTGCCGGCTCCCCCTCGCTCCACCTACCGCGGCCGACGCCACAATGGCCGCGCCCGCTGGAGCCCCGTTCCAGCCTCGCCCGCGCCCGTTAAGCCCCCAGGGGCCTATGACAAGGGGGCCCCATCCCCAGAACTTAAAAAAAAAGAATTAAAAAAATATATAATAATAATAATTAATTAATTATTAATTAATTAAGGAATTAATTAAGTTAATTAATTATAATTAGATTAACCTAATCACTAATTAACCTAATTAACTGTTAGTTAATTAAAACAGAGTATGACGAACGGGACCCACCTGTCAGTTTGACCAAGTCAACTACTGACGTCATGCTGACGTCATGATGACGTCAGCAGACACTATTCTGGATAATGTTGATTAAATTAAATAAATAAATCCTAAAAATGATTTAAATCTTTTAAAATTAATATAAAATAAACCGTAGCTCGGATGGAAAAACTTTATACATGAAAGTTGCTCAGAACGACGAGACGAATTCGGATACGCAGCCCGTTCGTCCGCCACGTATCCCTAACCTATCGAACTCGCAACTTTCCCCCTCCGGTTCACCGGTCCGAAAACGCAAAACACCAGGGATACTTTCCCGGATGTTATCCCCCTTCACCGGTATCACCTCTAACGCCGTTACTTGTCATGTCATGCATCACTATGCATATGTTTGCATTATATTCATTGTTTCTTCCCCCCTCTTCTTCCGCTAGACACCGAGACCGACGTCGCTGCTACCCCGTACGACTACGGAGTTGACGACCCCTCTCTCTTGCCAGAGCAACCAGGCAAGCCCCCCCTTTGATCACCAGATATTGCCTACTCTTCTCTATACTGCTTGCATTAGAGTAGTGTAGCATGTTACTGCTTCCCGTTAATCCTATACTGATGCATAGCCTGTCCTTGCTACTACTGTTGTTACCTTTACCTGCAATCCTAATGCTTAGTATAGGATGCTAGTATTTTCATCAGTGGCCCTACATCCTTGTCCGTCTGCCATGCTATACTATCGGGCCGTGATCACTCGGGAGTTGATCACGGGTATATACTATATGCTTTATACATGATACATGTGGTGACTAAAGACGGGTCGGCTTGTGGAGCACCCGCGAGTGATTCACGGATTGGGGGCTGAAAGGACCTTTGTCCC
The DNA here is from genome assembly GCF_003073215.2 of Triticum urartu. NCBI lineage: Eukaryota > Viridiplantae > Streptophyta > Magnoliopsida > Poales > Poaceae > Triticum > Triticum urartu. The sequence continues at coordinate 452,262,096 of NC_053025.1, read as the reverse complement.
AACGGCCCTCTGTGTGGATCTTTGAGGCGGAGCGACAGGGCAGGTTCCGACCACCTAGGAGAGAGGTGGGCCTGGCCCTGGTCGGCGTTCGCGGATACTTAACACGCTTAACGAGATCTGGGTATTTGATCTGAGTCTGGCCATTTGGTCTATACGCACTAACCATCTACGCGGGAGTAGTTATGGGTATCCCGGCGTCGTGGTATCAGCCGAAGCCTTCTTGACGTCAGCGACGGAGCGGCGCGCGCTGGATTGGACTGGAACGCCACTAGGCTAGGTCTGCTTCCCGCCGCCCACGCAACGTGCAGGTGTGCTAAGGGCGATGGGCCCAGACCCCTGGGCGCTTAGGTTTAGACCGGCGTGCTGACCTCTCTGTTGGTCTAGGTGGGGCTGCGACGTGTTGATCTTCCGAGGCCGGGCATGACCCAGGAAAGTGTGTCCGGCCAAATGGGATCGAGCGTGTTGGGGTTATGTGGTGCACCCCTGCAGGGAAGTTAATCTATTCGAATAGCCGTGATCTTCGGTAACAGGACGATTTGGAGTTGTACCTTGACCTTATGACAACTAGAACCGGATACTTAATAAAACACACCCTTCCAAGTGCCAGATACAACCGGTGGTCGCTCTCTCTCAGGGCGACGAGGGGAGGATCATCGGTTAGGATTATGCTATGCGATGCTACTTGGAGGACTTCAGTCTACTCTCTTCTACATGCTGCAAGACGGAGGCTGCCAGAAGCGTAGTCTTCGAAAGGACTAGCTATCCCCCCTTATTCCAGCTTTCTGCAGTTCAGTCCACATATGAAACCCTTATTCCATTTGATACCAATGCATACATATGTAGTATAGTTCCTTGCTTGCGAGTACTTTGGATGAGTACTCACGGTTGCTTTCTCCCTCTTTTCCCCATATCCCTTCTACCTGGTTGACGCAACCAGATGTTGGAGCCCAGGAGCCAGACGCCACCGTCGACGATGACCCCTACTACACCGGAGGTGCCTACTACTACGTGATGCCCGCTGACGACGACCAGGAGTAGTTAGGAGGATCCCAGGCAGGAGGCCTGCGCCTCTTTCGATCTGTATCCCAGTTTGTGCTAGCCTTCTTAAGGCAAACTTGTTTAACTTATGTCTGTACTCAGATATTGTTCTTCCGCTGACTCGTCTATGATCAAGCTCTTGTATTTGAGCCCTCGAGGCCCCTGGCTTGTAATATGATGCTTGTATGACTTATTTTTATTTGTAGAGTTGTGTTGTGATATCTTCCCGTGAGTCCTTGATTTTGATCATACACATTTGCGTGCATGATTAGTGTACGGTCAAATCGGGGGCGTCACAAGTTGGTATCAGAGCCGACTGCCTGTAGGAACCCCCCCTTCCACACTCCTTGGCCGAAGTCGAGTATAGACATTGCAAAAACTTTTACTAACTTGGCTGTGTGCCTTACGGGCCCACGTCGCCATCAGGTGGTACTAGGATCTTTTACTCCTCGACCTTTACTCTGGGACTCTGAACTCTCTTCTACTTGGGTTAAACGAATTTACTAACTCTGACACTAGGATCCCGTTACGACATTCACCCCAAAGTTGGATAAGCCCTAGTTATTCTTTAGAATTGTATTTGAACATTATCCACATTGTCATTTGACTCCTGTGAAAACATCTGTGTTTTCAGATGGAACCCACGAGGCAGGTCGTGCGCCACACGACGGCCATTGGTGCCTCAGGATCACCTGTTGTGTTGGTTGAGATGATGACCTATCTGGGTTATTGCTGGCACCCTGAGTACACCGTCTATGAGGAGTATCAGGACTTCAACCAGGAGCAGTACCGTGCCATCGTCCACCTCTACTCTCGGGAGTATGACTCCACTACCGTGCTGCACACTGCTCATGGTGTTGGAGTGACTATCGATATGGCGGTCCACGATGCTGCTTATGCTGCTCTGACACGTCTCCGTGGAGAGTATCAGGAGTTGGACACCTCCCCCTTCAGGCACATTGCTATCGCATCCGATGTTGGTGCGGAGGGTTACTACACTGTTGCCTACTCCATTGTCACCCGAGAGCCATTCTACCATCAGGACCTGGTTCTGCATGCTGATGGGCTGGATAGAGCTAACCGAGCTCTTCGCCACGAGTTGTACACCACCCGTCAGCACCTGTATCGTGCTCTGACACTGTTGCACCCCTCTGTCCGCTCTGGTGATCTGTCGCGTTCTGCGATCTACCCTGCCCGGACCGTGATGCCCCAGGGCGTCGGCTGGCCAGATGTGGGAGGTTACTCTCCTGCATTGGGCCCTCTCCTGCCACCTGCGCATCGGGTTCCGCACCAGAGTATCCGCGGACCCCAGGCTACTCGCGTGGAGGTCTTCCCTTCGCGTCACTACCAGCTGTCGGGCTACACCTACCTCCGCAGTACCGCATGGGACTGACGTAGACTTGCTTATTAGTGTTAGCTGCATTCGCCGCGAGCCTGTGTGCCGCCTATGATGTCTTAGCCTATGTACCGAACTCCGTGTAACGAACTCTGTGCTGATCTCTTTTGTAAGATATGCCGACTACTATGTAGTATCTATCATGCTACGTTCGTTGTGCATGTTTCATCATGAATGATTCTTGTTTTTACAATTCCTTAATGCTGAACTACCCCTGTTAAATATTAGCAGGATGGTTAGACCGGGTGGTCGTGGTCGTGGTCGTGGTGGCAACGCCCCACCACCGCCTGAGTACATGGCTGGGATGATGCAACAGTTTGAGCTGAACCGTCAGTTCATGGAGAATATTATGGCTCAGTTTCCTCGCCCCAATATGAACCAGCAGCCAACCCAAGTGACTCTGGAGGATTTCATGCGCCTCAACCCAACCGTGTACCGCAGCTCAACTCAGCCTCTGGATGCTGATGACTGGCTCCGTGACATCACCTATGAGATGGAGTCTGCTGATGTAGCCCCTGCCAACTATGTCACCTTTGCTTCCTTCTTCCTGAAAGGACCCGCAGCTCAATGGTGGGATAGCCACAGGCGTACTCTGCCAGCTGGAACAATCATCACCTGGCCAGACTTCCAAGCTGCCTTCCGTGCTCGCTTCATCCCTCAGGGAGTTATGGACCGGAAGAAGCGTGAGTTCCGCAACCTCACCCAAGGCAATAAAACTGTGGAAGCTTACCAGCAGGAGTTTCTTGACTTGTCCTGCTATGCTGAAGAAGACATTGCAACTGATGCACGCAGACAGGAGAAGTTCCGGGATGTCCTTCAAGCTGACATCAAACTCGCACTTCTAGTGCATGACTTTGCTGATTTCGCCACTCTGGTGAACAAAGCCATCAATGTCGAAACTGGTCTGCAGGAATACCAGAGCTCTCACAAGCGCAGCCGTGACACGGGCTCATCTTCGGGCCCGTCCTCGCAGAAGCGCAAGATATGGATTCCCAACAGCATGTACCAGCCAAGTGCACCTGCCCCAAGGCAGTCCTATGCTGCACCTCGTCTGCCTACGGCTCCAACTAGGCAGCCAAGGCTTCCAGCTCCACCACCCCAAGCTCCTGTTCCTACTCCCAAGAATGGTTTGTGCTTCAGGTGTGGACAACCAGGGCACCGTGCTAGGGAATGCAACCAGAAACAGAATGAACTGGCCCTTCCAGCAACTGGCCGTGGAAGCAACCAGCCTCGCAACAACAGTGCCAAGTCCTATGGTCGTGTTCATGCCAACCATGTTGATCTCAATGAAGTTCTAGACCAGCCTGCTACCGTGATGGGTACACTCCTCGTAAATTCAGTACCAGCATCTGTTTTATTTGATACAGGAGCATCACATTCTTTCATATCTGCTGAGTTTGCATTCATGCATGGCATCAAATACGAAGAGATGAACACTGCAATTGTGGTACACACCCCTACGGGCCAGTGTCAAACCTCTATGGTTAGTCACAACGTTCCCGTTGAAATTGAAGGACTGGAGTTCCTTGCCTCCCCCATCGTACTAAAGTCCTGTAGCATCGACCTCATTCTGGGAATGGATTGGTTGAAAGCGCATACTGCTTCTATAGTTTGCGCCACTAAGGTCGTCCATCTGCTACACCCTTCTGACGAAATAATAGCTTACCAAGCTCATCTAGTTCAGAACGCCGAGGCACGACTTTATGCCTTGAACGCGTTGAACGCTGCACCACTCGAAGGCATTGAAAACATTCCCGTCGTTCGTGAATTCCAAGACGTCTTCCCAGAAGAACTTCCAGGGATTCCTCCTGCTAGAGCTGTCGAATTCATCATCGACTTGAAACCCGGCACTACCCCTATAGCTAAACGACCCTACAAGATGCCGCCGCATGAACTCATTGAGCTTAAGGAGGAAATCGACAAATCTCTTGTCAAAGGTTTCATTCGCCCAAGTTGCTCTCCTTGGGGAGCACCTTCTCTCTTTGTTAAGAAGAAGGATGGGACAAACCGATTGGTCCAAGACTACCGTCCTATAAACCAAGCTACCATTCAGAATAAATACCCTCTTCCTCGGATCAATGATCTTTATGATCAACTGGCTGGCTCATCAGTGTTCTCCAAACTCGACTTGAGGTTGGGTTACCACCAGATCCATGTTCGTGAGGAGGACATCCCAAAAACCGCCTTCGTGACTCGGTATGGATCATACGAGTACACCGTCATGTCATTCGGCTTAACGAATGCTCCAGCCACCTTCTCTCGTCTGATGAATTATATATTCATGGATTACCTCGACAAGTTCGTCGTGGTTTATCTGGATGATATCCTTGTATTTTCCAAGAACGAGGAAGAACATGCTGGACATCTGCGTCTTGTGCTAGAGAAGCTTCGAGAACATCAACTGTATGCTAAGTATTCCAAGTGTGAATTCTGGCTCCCCGAAGTAACCTATCTTGGGCATGTCATCTCCAAGGATGGTATTGCCGTCAACCCTGAACGAGTTCAGGCTATACTCGATTGGACTCCTCTGAAGAATGTGAAGCAAGTCCGAAGTTTTCTCGGTCTCGCCAGCTATTGCCGTCGATTCGTCGAGAACTTCTCCAAGATTGCTAGGCCTCTGACTAATTTGTTGCATAAGGGTGTCAAGTTCGACTGGACAGACAAGTGTCATGAAAGTTTCCAGGCGCTCAAAGACAAGTTGACTTCTGCCCCCGTACTTGCTCCACCTGATACTAAGAAGGACTTCGTCATTTACTGCGACGCTTCCCGTCAAGGATTAGGCTGTGTCCTAATGCAAGAGCGCAGAGTGATTGCTTATGCCTCTCGTCAATTGCGCCCTCACGAAGAAAACTACCCAGTTCACGACCTCGAGCTTGCTGCTGTCATTCATGCACTGAAGCAGTGGCGACATTACCTTCTCGGTAATCGTTGCGAGATCTTCACCGACCATCAAAGTCTGAAGTATCTATTTACTCAGCCAGATTTGAACCTACGCCAGCAAAGATGGATGGAGACTGTTGCAGACTTTGACGTGGGTATATCCTATACCCCCGGCAAGGCTAATGTAATGGCTGATGCCTTGAGCCGCAAGTCCTACTGCAACCACCTCCAGGTCCACAAAGTTCAGCCCTCGCTTACCGAAGAATTTAGAAGGCTGAACCTCCATATTGTTCCCCCGGGATCACTCGCTCCCCCTCCCAAAGGTTTCCCCAAACAGAACCTCCATGTTGTTTCCAAGGGTTCTCTCAATACCCTGGTTGCGAAACCAGATCTTGTGGACACCATCAAATGGATACAGAAGTGTGACGATGAAGTCCTCAAGATTAAGCGCGACCTCAAAAGGGGAAAGCCCTCATTCTTCACGATCGCCGACGATGGCGCCTTGTATTTCAAAGGCCGCTTAGTGGTACCATGTTCGAAGAAAAACCTGGATAAGACAAAAGGGGTTATGCAAGAAGCTCATGATACGCCTCTGTCCATCCATCCTGGTAGTACAAAGATGTATCAGGATATTCGTCAAAGATTCTGGTGGTCTAATATGAAGCAGGACATTGCTCGTTATGTTGCTGAGTGTGACATTTGTCGCTGAATCAAAGCAGAGCATCAAAGGCCTGCTGGAACTCTGCAACCTATCTCTATTCCTGAATGGAAATGGGACCATGTTGAAATGGACTTCGTCACTGGATTTCCCAAATCGCAGAAAGGTAATGATGCTATTCTTGTCGTCATTGACCGACTTTCCAAAGTTGCCCATTTTCTGGCGGTCAAAGAGACAATCACTGCTAGTCAGCTTGCTACTCTCTACATGGCTAGAATTGTTTCACTTCACGGAATTCCACTGGTTATCAGTTCAGACCGTGGCAGCTTATTCACTTCAAGATTCTGGGCAATTTTCCAAGAAGCTATGGGGACTCACTTATCTTTCAGTACTGCGTTTCATCCGCAGTCACAAGGGCAAGTTGAACGTGTCAACCAAGTTCTCGAAGACATGCTTCGAGCATGTGTAATCTCATTCGGCAAGAAATGGGAGGAATCTCTTCCATATGCCGAGTTCTCTTATAATAATAATAGCTATCAAGCTAGTCTGAAGATGTCCCCCTTCGAAGTGCTATATGGACGAAAGTGTCAAACCCCTCTGAACTGGTCAGAAACTGGGGAGCGTCCACTCTTTGGTCCGGATATTATCCAACAGGCCGAAGAACAATTTCGCATTATTCGCGAGAATCTCAAGACTGCTCAGTCACGTCAGAAAAGTCAGTATGACCGTCATCACCAAGACATGGTCTATCAACCTGGCGAAAAGGCTTATCTTCGAGTTACACCAATGAAGGGTGCACACCGCTTCGGGATCAAAGGAAAGTTAGCTCCCCGCTATATTGGTCCTTTCACTATTCTCGAAAGGCGTGGAAAAGTGGCATATCAACTGGAGCTTCCCCCGAACCTTTCTCAGGTTCACGATGTGTTCCACGTGTCACAACTCCGACGCTGCTTCAAGGACCCAATCCGAGCAGTGGACCATGAAGTGCTCGAATTGCAACAGGACCTCTCCTATAAAGAGCATCCGGTCTGCATTCTCGACCAAGCTGAACGCCGCACCCGTCAGAAGGCGATCAAGTTCCTCAAGGTCCAGTGGTCGAATCACTCTGAAGACGAAGCCACCTGGGAACGCGAGGATCGTCTTCGCGATGAATACCCTGCACTGTTTCCTTCTACCTCCTAAATCTCGGGACGAGATTTCTTGTAGTGGAGGAGATTTGTAACGCCCGGATAATCAAGCTACAGTAACCTCTGCTAATGATGCCTCGTCACCACTCTTACTGTTGTAAACCTCGCGATGATTCAATCCCATTCGAATTCAAATTTCAAAATCAAAGCAAACAATAAAAGTTTTTCAAAATTTAAAACAAAAGTGTTCGGGAGATGCCATATTTTACATAGGTCAATATGGTGTAATAAACACAATTTTATAAACTGCCTAAGTATTTTAAAA